>NC_056516.1:1565648-1571298 GCF_014905685.2 Nematolebias whitei | reverse complement strand
TGTGTGTGTGTGTGTGTGTGTGTGTGTGTGTGTGTGTGTGTGTGTGTATGTATATATGTGTGTGTGTGCAATTTAACCAGGCAAATACCTTTGTAGGTCACCAGACGTCCTCAGCAAAGGAGGTCTTTCTTTGCCAAGGAGGCCCCGCACCTCAAAACCTAACATGCATGTGTTAATCAGTGTTGCTTTAACATGAATAGTGTACATGTTATTTATTTATGTAACTTGTAATGAATAATTCAAATGTTTAAACATTATTTTCTACTCTCCTCCCCTCCTGAGTCCAGATGAGAGCTTTCCACACTCCAACAGACCCTGCAATTTTATTTAATAAAAAAAACAAAAAAAAAACCCTGAACATTCTATCTCAAGTGAAAATTCATAGCATTGATCATTACACATGTGTCAATAACAAAACAATTCAAATTGAAGATAAAAACATAAAATCAGAAATCACAAGCAAAAACAGCAAAAAATGATCTTGTATTTACACAGATAAAAATGTCCCATGGAAGATTAATTATGCACACATGATCACAATATTCCCCAAATACTGTTACCCTGGTTTGGATTAATTTCACAGACGTGTTAGTGTTTCCTCATTGATTTAATTTACTTTAACCTGTAATAGTACTAAATTTTGCTAGAAATTAAAAAAAAAAAAACAAGGTCAGACGACACTGGAAGTCGTCTGAATATCTTGGCTACCAGGCTCCAATCTGTCTTTACTCCAGACACAACACGATAATCCACATGTTACTGTAGTAAATGAAAAACATCTTTGACCTGTCACATTATCTTCAGAGAGAAGGTCTTTGTGTGTTCATCTACTCACATCAACTTAATTGTGGAGATTTCTGTTTTCTGTCTGGGCTGCAAGTTTGAACTGAACCACGTTGGATCCTTCACATGTATCGACAAACAACCAACAACTTACATACAGGCATTTAAATCAAATCGACGAAGCTGAAATTTTAGAGAAAAAGTAGTTAGTCAGTAAAAATTATCATTCATAGTGCAAAGAGAAAAATGGGGGATGAAAGATGATTAGCTAAAAACTAAAATTTAACAGTTTTAATCCGGCACCAGGATGGGTCTGGACAACCTGTCAAAAAATGGTTAATAAATTGACAGAACAACTTTTATTTATTATTTCTTTTTGGCACCAAATCTGTGAAAAAAACATCTTATTAAAACTCTCCAAACCCCTGTCGTGTAAAAACTCTCCTCAATAGCTAATATTGGTACATGTATGGGCCCTGCATACTTTTGCAGTTTCTGGCCAGATGTCCAGCCTTCCCACATGTCCAACAGTAATACTGTCCCAATGACATTTGTCCTCCACACCTGATCTCCCTGTTTCCACTTCGACCTCCACCCCTGTATGATGCACATTGGTAAGTTATCTGCTCCATTTGGAAAACTCCTTCAGTTTCTAGTGGTGGGCCGACAGCTGTCATCTGGGTCATTTCATGTTTCCTGCATTTTTTCTTCTTTTTCTTAGTTTTCTCTCTCCTGTCTCCCAGCTGCTCTTTAACCAGTTTCTGGTTTACAGTTGTAAATAAACACATCTCTTCTTCACGTCTCTGGTCTTGTCTCTCTATGTAGTTTACTAACGTAGCCACTAAAGGCATCAGGCTCGGTAATTCCTGCTCCAGTTTCATCTGTGCAGTCCCACCCTGTATCTTCTCCCCCCGGTTTGTAATGGTATTGCTCGGGCCGGGCTCTACACCCAAACTAAGCAGGTCGCCTGTCTACCTGTCCCTCACCCCTCACCTCATCTGTTGCTTCATCTCTGTCTTTCTCCTTGATTTCTGCCCTGTCTCCCTCAGTGTCAAGAGTTTTTTCACCTTCCCCCATCTGCAGCACGGGCATTTGGAGAGCAACAGGTTCACCGGGGTTAACCTCTGCATGTTTGCTGCTCGATGTTTGTAGTCTAAGCTCAGGGTGGGATTCAGCTACTCGTAACAAAGTATTCACCTCCTTATAGGGCCTGTCATGGTCCCCAAGATTTAGAGTGTGTGTTGTTGGTGTAGATTGTGTGCAGAGAGGTTGGTTTATCTCACAAGTCCCCATGTGGGTAGGATCACCTGTTTCATCAGTTTCATCCAAGCTTGGTGCTTTAATCACCTCAACAGCCTCCTTCAGTTTGTCCTGTTGGGTCTGAAAAAAATTACTGAAATAAAATGTGGTGAGTTTCAAGAAATCTTGTGCCTGCATTGTCTCTTTAAGGGCCTTGCCCCTTGTCAGCCACCCTGCACCGTCAGATCTTATACGTGCCCATGACAGATGATTCCTTAATGTATTCAGATAACAACCCTGCTGTACAATATCTGGTGCAGGGCCTCTCAAATCTCCAAAAACACCTTCAACAGTAAGCTTTTCTGCCCATTTATCAAATGTGTCAATTTGTTGTTTAGACTCCTGAAGGGAGTGAGAGCTACGAAGCTTGTTTTTCCCAGCCTCAATACAGGCTCCTAAAGAGCCATCTGGTGGCTGGTCACCCATTTCTTATAACCTTGGTCCAAGATAACGAGACGTTGATTTTCCTTTTGTTTAGACTAGAGAAGTCAGTGTTAGCTTAACCACAACGACAATGCACACATATACACACTAGGGGTTGAACGAGTATATAATTTTTAAACTCGACATTAACATAATAAAACCCGAGTAGAACTCGAGTATTTGATGACATCATAGATCTCAAGATACAAAAATAAATAAATAAATAAAACCCGCAAAAAAAGGTAATTATTTACAAAAAAAAAAAAAGACCAACAAAACATTGGGAGCTTATATTATGCTCCTACCGTTTATCATACTGCAAATAAGTCACAGGAAAAACTAAACTATTAGTTATTATTATTTAACTGCAAACGTGAAGAAACATGCAGCACGTCAAAAATTAAACTTAAACTGAAACTGGTTCTGGTTTGGTGGATTGAACCCGGTGTATCTATGGGTGTAACGCCATACTCTGTGACCTGCAACAGTGCAACACCGCCCCATACGGTCATACGTGGTCACATAATATGACGTCACAACGGGTACCTGACGTTACATTTTTAACATCGATAGATGTCCTAGCAATCGATGTGTAGATTACTCGAGTACTCTGTTAATGCCCTAATACACACTATAGTTTTATCAGCACTCCGAGGCTACAAACATATACAACACATTAAACTTATTTTTCTTTAAAAACAAAACTTCTAAAATGTCCCTCAACTGCCTATTCTAATAACTAACCTGACCTTATTACTACTAATGACTTCACAATGTTTTACAGATCTCTCCTGGACTTCTGCACATCTCCCCTGGACCTCCGCATGTCTCTCTCTTGGACTACATACCTTGTATTATAGGTGTATATTTTAAAGATCTTCCCGTTTCAATAAGCACTTGCCATATTCAACATGTCGTATATTGCTGTGCTCTTTGACCAGTCTGTGTCCATACACAGACCTAGAGGGAACTATCGCCAAACAGGATCCCTGGGCCGACAACTTCTTTCAGAGAGTTAGCAAAGCTCCCCACAGGCACCCAAAACCCCGTAGAGCTTCTTCGAACTGTCAGAACGACCCACACCTCTTAATGTTTTCCTGACGTTCACGTATTAACGCGTTTCTATTAAACAGCGACGGGCAGTGACACCTGGAACATCTTAGAACTGCGCACACTTCCCGTAAAGATCTTACCGTCAGCAGAAATTATAATATAATTTTCACGCGGGGCTTTAAACCTCCAGTCACGCCGTTTGTTTAATTTAATCTAAAATCAAACGAAAGTTCATGTGCGGGCTTTTAAATCTACCGGACGATTCTTATTTTCAGGGAAAAAAAATAGCGTTTGGCATGTTCATAACG
The DNA here is from genome assembly GCF_014905685.2 of Nematolebias whitei. Classification (NCBI taxonomy): domain Eukaryota; kingdom Metazoa; phylum Chordata; class Actinopteri; order Cyprinodontiformes; family Rivulidae; genus Nematolebias; species Nematolebias whitei. The sequence goes on along the minus strand of NC_056516.1, from coordinate 1,567,432 downwards.
CTGTCGGACCACTTCCGGTTAGCAAGTAGCTAACGTTTCCGGTCCGTTCCCACGCGCATGCCGGCGAGAAAACGTCCCGTATATAAACTTATACGCCCAATAAAATAAAATAAAAATCCTGTATTATACTGTAATGTTCTACTGCCTTTTAGTTCACTAAACTGCGTACACCGGACCGAAAACAGAGCAGCCTGATCGTCCTTATGGGACACGCAGAAATTTGATGTAACAGGTTTCCTGCTTACCTCATGAGATGATAATAGCCGGCTTGTTCAGTCTGTTCTGACTCTGTTCACCTGCCACTGTGTCATCATTAAATAATAATAAAAATTGAGCTACCACTTCTAAAATGGAAGACCAGAACATGGCACCAATTGTTATGGACGGGAGCTGGCTACGGACCACCGGATCCGGAACCTCCCTCCAGCCCACGACTTTACCCTCGGCTCGGACCTCCCTCAGAAGTGGCACTATACTAATCAATAAATCAAGGAAACGTCAATTAAGTTTTATCAATTATATTAAAAAAGGCAGGAAAAGATTACAATTTCACAGCGCTGGACTCTACACAGTCTGTGACGCGTTCACAGACCCGGAAGAAGAGCCCCGATGTCTTGTGTCATTATTAATTTATAGGGTCCTAGACTCAGCCTTTTGCAGAAGGGGAGCTCAGCCTATCAGTGTATGAGGCGGCGTGGCTAAGTGTGGTCTTATGTGGACTGACGTGTTTAGGAAATATGAAACGGTACTTCAAAGCCTTTCTACATGATGTGGCAAGCAGATTAAACTATTCCTTGACTGATATTGAAATCCCTGGGAGACTCTCTTTAGAGTTGCTGGCCCAGTTTAACCCAGTCAGAACCGGGTCATAATTACATTATAATCCCGTCTCTGAGCAGATCAAAACCATAGGACCAGTCTAAATAAGAAATATCGTAACAGTTGTCAGCAGCAAACTGGTTGCTCCACTCTGAGAAGGTGCTATTTATAAGACTGCGCTGAATACAGCACCTCAGACTGAAGAAGTCTTTTGGAGGAAAGACGAAACATTTCTACATTTTTTTGCTTTGTTTTGTTTTTTTGAATGTCCAGAGGACCAGATTGAACTTTTTTAGATATATGCCATTTCCTGCATTCTGGTGCATTTTAATGGTTGTTTAACATCTAGTTTTACCTACATAAGTAAACACTTGGAACGCCTTGGGATTCCTCTGGAGGAGCTGGTCCAAGTGTCTGGGGTGAGGGAAGTCTGGACCTCCCTACTTAGGCTGCTACCCCCGCGGATGGATGGAAGTAAACACTTGATTCAGTATTTTAGAGCTAATGGCACAACAAGAAGTAGCCTGACCAACAGCTGATTCAATGAATTAAATATGTTATATATTCAAAGGTGATGATTTGATGCCCACATTAAAATTAAATGCCTGTAACTTAGTTGACTTAAAATGCAACAAGATTATCAATGAATGTTTGCAACAAAGGATTTATTGATTATAACAAAGATTCCTTCAAGAAACCTCCTAATTTAAATCATAAAACCATAATGACTTCTGCTCATTCTAAATTTGTCAAATGGCCTAAATCTCCTAAAGTGAAGGAGAATCATTTTAAAACAATAAATAAGATATATCCTGTAGCAATGTTTCTGCAAAGACGATTTACATTTGAGGTTGATTTGTGTGTCTGTTGTAAATCACAAGATGAATCCCTCGAGCAATTGTTTTTTTATGTCAATACAAAGTGTTTGGTCAGACATCAGAAACTGGATTAATCTCAAACTTAAC
>NC_056516.1:1540430-1565548 GCF_014905685.2 Nematolebias whitei | reverse complement strand
AAAGTGTTTGGTCAGACATCAGAAACTGGATTAATCTCAAACTTAACATTCCTTCTTTTCATGCTGATGACATTTTACTTTATGTGGATAACTGAAGCTCAGCTTTCTCTGAAGCCATAAATATAGTCGTACATAGCAAAGTACCACATTCACTGTAGTAAGAGGGATAATAAGCCTTCCTTCCTGTTCGATGGACGATTTTAAGTCATACTATACTTCATTAAGTAGATTAAAAATCTGAAAAACTGCTAAAATCATCTCACAACAGATACAAACTTATTGCTTTAATTAAAACAATGTTTCTCAAGAAAAAAAAAACCTGATGAGCTTGTCAGCAGGTAAGGGGCGTTTACCTTCGGGACAAATTGAGCTTGTCGATTGGTCAGTTCATAGGCGTCGCAACCATTATGTGAAGGGGACAAGTCCCCCCCACATAAAAAAAAACGTTCATTTGGACCCCCCCACTTTAACTATGAAACAGTTCAAGCGGCGCAGTTTCTCTTTCTTCGTTAACAAATCCATTCCACTTGATTAATAGGAGAATACTCAAACCACTAAAACTCCACTCCAGGTTTTTCTGGTTACCTCCAAGCCACGGTCACAATATACGGTGGTCACAGAATATAGTGTAACACCTGCAGTGTTTCTGTGCGTCTCCTTCTGCTTCGGCAGAAAACGCGCACAGGTGGAGGAGATGGACCGACCTCTGTGTTGCTCGCTCGCCAGTTTAGCAGCTTAGTGCAGGCAGTTGTTGACCAGGGGGGTTGATCATAAACATATGTTCATGTTAGGAGGAGAGAAGTGCAGAGCTACGTCTGTAGCATGTTCTCTTAGCAGTAACTGTGACGCTGTAAGACGCTGCAGGTGTAAGAGACTCTGTGTGTTCAGGTGCATTAAAGTTGAAATGTCTTTAAAACCCAACACCTTATTGTCCTCAAACTTCATGAGAAACATCATTTAGATGAGTCGTGTTGGACACAAGTAAGAAAGTCCAGTGGTGATGTTTTTTATTTCTCTATAAAGACAAATAGTGTCGATCTGACGCTCTGTATTAAAGTGTATTAAAGTTAAAATGTCTTTAAAACCCACAGCTGAATTTACACAAACTTGGTGAGAAACTTGTTTTAAATGTGTGGAATTAAAGGAAATCTAGGGAAATGCTGCTTTTTTATACATTAGTGAACACTTTGCGCGCGCACACACACACATCATTGTGTCCCCCCCACATTACGGATGCTTCTGACGCCCTTGGGTCAGTTACTGACACGCCTTCTGAGTTGATTGACAGGTCGCGCTGTCGAGGATCCGATTGAAAAAAGAAAAAACCCAGAGAGCTTCAGCAGCCGTGCTGGGAGGAGGCGGGGCTGCTCAAATGCAGCGGAAGCGCAGCAGTTTCTGTGCAGCGCAGGACTCCAAGTAAAGCAGGAGATAACCAGATATTCTGCTTGTGCCCTCACTGCCCCGGGCCCCTTAGAGATCATGGGCCCCTGGGCAGTTGCCCATATGATTAACCCGGCCTTGAGTATCAGATTGCAAAACAACCAAATATTATTTTTTCCTTGAAAGTAGTCATGAGTCTGAAAACATGCTTTACAGTACTCCATTGTTCTATTGTAGGGTTTGCAAAGTACTGTGTTATTTTACTTACTACAAAGCTTAAATCTGGCCTTGTACATGTTGACAGATTAGGCTTCCTACTGCCTCCCTGTACTTTCTGACATCACTCATTACTTCAACATTATCAGTATAGTTAAGTTTCTGCTCACAGGGTGTAGTCCTCGGTTTACAGTTTTGCATTTCAAACTTTTCTTGTATTTTTCCCACATACTTTGACTGTGACATTTTAATACTGTCAGCATCTTGCTCAAAGTCAATACCAAGAAAATGTGTCAACTTTCCTAAATCCTTCATCCTAAATTTTGATGCAAGCTTCTCTTTCACATCTCCAAGGGTATTCACATCACTGGCAGCAATAATCAAATCGTCTATCCATATGATAATAAATACCGTTCCAGTATCAGTAATCTTTGTGTAAACACAATAATCAGCAGGGTTTTGGACAAACTTGATTTCACATAAGTAGTCATGCAACATTTTGTTCCAGTTTCTGCCAGACTGTTTAAGGCCATAGAGGGATTTTTGCAGTTTATACACAAGTCTTTCATTTTTCTGAGATTCTTCCTCATAACCTTCTGGTTGGCTAATATAGAGTTCACACTCAATTGGAGCATGTAGATACGCTGTCTTCACATCCATCTGGTGAACAACCACGTTCTCTTGTGCCACCTTTTGCATTAAAACTCTGATGCTTGTCATGCTAGCAGCTGGTGAAAAGGTCTCATCATAGTTTAAACCTTTCTTTTGACCGAACCCTTTGGCAACATATCTAGCTTTATATTTGTCTGATCTATCACTGTTCTTTTTGATTGCATACACCCATTTTCCCCCCACTAGAGCTTTGCCTTGTGGTAAGTTGGTCAGGGTGAAAGTAAAATTCTCTTTTAATGATTGCATTTCCTCATCCATAGCTGTAACCCACTCTTTTGCACTCACTGATGTTACAGCTTCTTTGTAGGTTTGGGGCACACCACTAATCAGCCTGTAACAATAATCAATGCTGCTTATATCCTCATCATCATCAATCCCACAAACATAGTCATTTAAATAACCTGGTTTATTTTTCTCTCTGGCAGGGTATCGTCTTTCAGGTTCCTCATGTTTTATTGTGTGACTGGTACTTGCCACTGGGTCATCTGTGCCCGGTTCATGATCAGGAACATTTTCTGGTTTAACATCTGGAATATTGGTTGCTCTGGGAGTAACTCTAATCAGATCTTCTTCATCATCCAAAGTTACATCTGTCTCACTTTTCCCGTTTGATACAAATTCCACAAGCCTGTGCTTTTGTATTTTCCTGCTGTTTGGATAATAGACCATATAGGCTGGACTATTCTTGTCCTACCCTATGAAAATGCCTTTTCACACCTTGACTCCAGCTTTCCTTTCACCTGTTTGTAAGTGTAACAAACACATCCAAACTTTTGCATCCTAGAAATGTTAGGCTGTCTGCCTGTCAACATGAAGTAGGGTGTTTCATTTGTGCGTTTATTAAAGCATCTGTTTCGCACTACAGCAGCTGTCTGAACTGCATATGGCCATAACATTTTTGGTAGCCCACCATCCAACAACATACATCTAGCCATGTCAAATAAGGTTCTCCAGTTTCGTTCTACTGTACCATTTTGATGTGGAGAATATGGTGCCAATGTCTTGTGTTTGATACCATTTCTGCTCAATAATGCCTGGTACTCTTTCCCTGTAAATTCTGTGCCATTGTCTGACCTCATACATTTAATATTTCCCTGTGGAGCCATGTCATCAATAAACTTTTCAGTAGCTTGTACTGTATCACTCTTATTTTTCAAAAAATATACAAAAACTGCACTAGAATAGTCATCTGTAAAAGATAATGCATATTTGTGACCATCTTTAGATAATGGGTCAATAGATCCTGATAAATCTGTGTGGACCATTGCTAATGGTGCCCTAGCTCTTGCATCTGGTTCCCTGTTCCTAGATTGAACAAATTTTCCCTTTGTACAGACTTCACAATATGGCATAGGTTCACCCTTCCCTTTAATTTCTATACCATGAACAACACTTTCTAGTTTCAACACGTCTCTGTAATTGCAATGTCCAAGGATCTCATGCCAACTTGGTAAGTCATAGCATTTCTTACACTGATCACCACATTCATTGTCCATCCTGTGTAAGTAATAGAGTTTGTTACATACGTGAATGGGGAATTTAGTACCGTCTTTGAGAAGAACGTTCTTTCCTTCCTTGAATATCACAGTTGCTCCGCTGGATGTGGCAGCTTTCACTGAGAAGATGTCCTGCGGATATGAAGGGACATACAGTGCATTCCTCAGCACTGTTTTAAGACATTGACCTCTGCTGTTGACCAAATACACTTCCGCGTCTCCTCGTTGCTTAGCAACCCCACAGCACCTTGATCCATCTGCCAATTCCACGCAGTGCCTCTCAGCCTGGAAACTTTCATCAAACCTTCAGAACTGCCTAATGTTGGTGATGATGTGTGACGTTGCACCTGTGTCCACCATCAGACCTCTCCTCTTGATGTCATCCATTCTAGTGTCTGCGTCGCTCACCCGGAAAGCATACTCTCTGTCGCCATCCATCTCTTCAGCCACTTTGCGTGCGTTGTCCCAGTGCTTTCTCCGCCTGCAGGTTCTGTTGCTGTGAGTGTTGTTCTTACAGTGACTGCACTACTGCTTCCGCTGGAAGGTTCTGCTTATGTGGCCTTTCATCCCACATTTAAAGCACACGATCTCAGAACTTCCTGCTCCAGGATCATTTTCACTTCTAGGTGTTAATTTTGTGCCAAAATGCACCTTACTTTTCATCACATTGTCTTCAGATACACTCGCACACATATTTTCAACGTCTTCAAAACTTCTTAGTTTTGTCTTAAACTCCGCAAAAAATAATTTTTTCACCATCTTCACTTTGATTGACATAAATAGTAAATGGTTTAAATGTCTCTGGAAGACCCTTCAGGGCCATGGCTATCAGAAGTCCATCACTCATGTCGTGGACTAGGCCTCCGACCAAAACCTGCCTCTGAAGACCTTCATGGGACACGAACTGTTATTTCATTGATTTGAATCCAGAAATACAAATTAGCTCATCCAGAGACTTTCTAAATGTATCCTGAACTAATCAATTGAAAGAACACTCTCTTTTTTAGATTATCATTACTATTTTACAATATCTTGATAACCAAAGTGTGTTTAGTTCATACCATTTTTAACTGTTGAAGTGATCCACTCATTTTAAATCAACTGTGAAACAGTATTAATGATTTTTTAATCCTCATTCAAATTAGAAATCAAGTTAAATGTCTATTTTACAAAGTAATTATGCATTTTTTGATCTTCTGTCTGAAATGAAAAAGAGTAATGTCGGTCAAAAGGCAGAGACAGTCAAGAAACAAGTTGTTAGAACGGGCTGTCGTGTTTTTAAAGCTCTCAGATAGTAAACAATAGAACTGGCACCTGTAGTGTTAGTCACTTCGCCAAAACATTTCTCTGTCTGTTCCTAAACATTTTTGCTTTTTTCTTGACTTGTAAAAACCCTTTGATGTCAGTAGAACCACACCCCTGTTGGTTGCTTCGACCAATCAGGACTTCCTAAAAGTGACCAGAAGCAGAACTCTTTAAAAGTCGACACTTCCTAGAACTGTCAGTCTTTTCTGAGTCTGTGGAGTAATGTCTGCTCCGTCTTCTTAGTCGGCTGAGGTCTTCTGAAGTCTTCTGGAGTCTTCTGGGGTTCTGTGGAGTAGGTCTGGAGTTTTTCCACTGCTGAGTGGAACTTCGGACTCAGTTTCAAGTCTGATGGAGCCATCCATCTCTGCAGGAGCCACGACGCCTCGCTGTGGCTCCACCCAGCGAATGCCCAACAACTTCCTCAGAAGTTGTTGGGCATTCTCCTGCAGAGATGCATGGCTCCATCAGACTACAACTTCTGAGGAAGTTGTTCTGTAGAACGGAGTATCTCATGACTTCTGCCGAGTCGCAGCCGCCCTCAGGAGACGCTGAAAGGTAGCGTGCCAGGGACCTCTTGACTGCAGCGGACCCATCCTCTGCCAAGGTAAAGGTCGTCACGAGCATCACTACAAGTGTACCGCGGCGAGCTGCGTTTGAAAGGAGCGTGTTGTCCTGGTCTACAGACATAAATCTTCCTCCACATCTTCCTTTAAACTCCTCCATATTTCCCATCTTTAAAACTCTTCTATCTTGCCAGTAATTAATCCGGATATCTTCAGAAACGTCTGTTGTTTTTATTAAGTAAAACATGCCAAGTTTTATTAATCAGAACCAGATCAGTCTAATCAAGTGTACAATGTTTTGATGTTAAATTTAGATTCTGTTAATAAATGACCACATTTATTTTGATGGGTCAAAGAAAATTAACGTCTCATGTCACTGATTAAACCATCTATGCACAGTACCTCTGTCACATATCTGTAAGTAGCTCGAAAAAGAGAGAACCCGTTAATTTAAAATATGACTGTAGTGAAGCTCTGAAGCTAATCGAGCCTGTTAGAACACTACACTCAAATCCTCCCCTGCACTTTTTAAAGCGGTGATTGCGGTCTCAGCTCTGATGATGTACTCCGTTACCGACTCACTGGGAGATTTCTGCAGTGAAGTCAGCTCAGTATACAGGTTGATCACTCTGGGCTTCCCTTTGCCGGCATAATGTTCACGCAGGAATCCAAGCGCCGCACGCCCATCGTCTGCTGCTTCATGCATGAAAAGTGATAAACTATTGTCATCCAAAAACTGAATGAGATCTGCATATGCTTATGCATTTTTCTTTGCTCCTTCATCTTCTTCTTCTTCATCAGTAGGTCTTGTCAAGATTGTATCTTTGAGCCCTTGTAGTCAAAGACGTCCTAGAAACTTTGTTTCCCATAATTTGTAGTTTTTCTCATCTCCATCAAAAAGAAGTCTTGACCAGCGGCTGGATGCCATTTCCTTTTCTCTTCTGTTCATCTTCTTTGTTCTTTGATCTCCAAACTGTTCAAACACTCTGGGCCCATAACCTGTTAACAGAGTTCACTTTTGGCACAGCGTTAAACGTGACGCATGAAACTTAGTTTGACTTTGTGTTGCTCCTCCTCACTCTAGCAATGTTTGAAGGAGCACACACCTTTTATTAATCACAGGTGCAATAAATTAGAAAAGTCACATGACTCAATAAACCAATAAAAATAAGCAAATTAAAAACAAACAAACACAAATCTAAACAAATGAGAGCATCACAAGACAAAAACATTCATAATGTCAACAACTTGGTTTATGCACAAACATTGCGTCACTTTCCACTAAGCCTGCAGAGTAAGATTTGTTGTGGCGTTTAACTTCTGTCTGTGTATATTCTATTAACGTGCCCTGTTGTGGGACAACAATTACCATCTATTTGTATTATCTGTCAGTGGCTGACGCAGTACAGAAATCACAGCGACAGCCTATTTCAGCAGTGTCGAGTTATGACTTCCAGGTTGGGGAAACCCTGGAGCTATAAGTCCAAACCCTCAATAATCCATACTCCATTTGATTTCTGGATGTTCCTTTTCATTTTGTGGCCCATTTGTCACTGCATGTTGAACTCATGATCCAACTGGGGCTAGTTGGACAACCCCACCCCCACCCCACCCCACACACACATCCTTCTTCACATCCCAGAAACCAATATATTTTTTCACTCCAGCACTCAGGTTCTTGGTCCGTTACCACAAACTGATGAGGGAATGACTTGCACAATGTGCCTCATTTGCTGCAAGTTCCTCAGCAGTTGGTTATTCACATTCATTTCTCATCAAATGCAGTGAAATCATGGCTAATAACAGGTGTATTCTTGTTTACAGCTTGACTCACACAAACAAATCTCTTCAGAGACCCATCTTGTTCTACACGTGTCGCTCCTCTTCGGCCATAAAGGAGAAGAAAAATGATTTTGTCATTAAATCCATCTCCAGGAGTTGATTGAGACTGTGTTCATTCCATTGTTTGCCTTGTGAGGGATTGAAGCCATTAGTCCCAGAGTGATACTTTGGGCAGACATTGTCAATAAGTAAGACGCCAGTGGGAGTAATTATTGCTTCATGAAACTGTCTGTGCTGGAAGGTAATACGATCTCACATGGTCTCATTATCTCCCATGACACTGATGAGCAGGATTTCACACCTAAACATCAGAAAGACAAAGGCGGCACAGCTAAACACAGCACTGCTGGGAGTGATGCCATTCTTTATCTGCATTTTTCTTTTCTTTAAGTTTATATGGAGCTGAAGGGGGTTGATACAGACATTTTTTGCATAGGCATATTTGCTTTAAAATCCATTTTTCTTTGAAAGAATGTTCCAACTGAGAACACTAATAGTCTCACACAAAGTACATGCTTTCAGAAACCAAGTGTAGTGTGTTATTATGTGGCTGAGGCAGCAAGCAGACGTCTTTGCACTAAAAGCTCGATCACATAGTGGCCATAATGACAACACAGGGCTGTAAATCAATCAACCTTTATTTATACAGGTAAATCCCATTGAGCCTCGAGGACTCATTTACAAGAGAGACCTGATTTCAACAAAGAAAGATGACAACAATGGACAACAGCAACAACAATAAACAGTTATAAAAAAGCATACTACAGTTTTTTTTTTTTTGTTTTTTTTTAACAAATAGGATGGCTAAAAGGAAAAAGGTAACAAAACAAAAAACAGCTAGATTCCAAGACAAATGTAGAAAACTAACAACAGGAACATGTCAGCATTGGACCCTGCCAGGTGTCCAACAGATTCTTAAAGACACTTAGAGAGGTCAAGGTCGAGAGCTTCAAATCTTTTTGTAAGATATTCCAGGAAACAGGAGCGGAATAGGAGAAGGCCCTTTTGCCTAGTTCAGTCCTCATTGAGGGAACACTGCAGGTAATAATGTCCTGAGAGCGCACTCCGTAGCTGCACTCACGCAGAGACATGTAGGAGGAGATGTATGAAGGCAACAGACCAAGAAGTGATTTAAAGATGAAAATATACCAGTGAGAGAGTCTGCGTGAAGTTAATGATGACCAGTTAACCAGTGAATACAGTGTGCAGTGGTGGGTACGATAATCACTGCCAGTTATGAATCTTAGTGCACCATGATAGACAGCATCCAACATCTGCAGGGTTCTTGTAGGAGCGTTCATGTAAATAATATCACCATAATCAATTGAGGGAAGGAAAGTCACAGATACAAGGCGTTTTCTAGCATTCAGGGTTAGACAGGATTTGTTTCTGAAAAAGAAACCCAGTTTAACTTTCAGTTTCTTTACCAAGTTTTCCACATAGAGCTTAAAAGAGAGATGTGAGTCGACCAAGATACCCAAATATTTATAGGAATCAACAAACTCAATGGGGACACCATTTGAGGATAAAATCGGAGGAAGAACTGCTGGGACCAACTTCCTATTTGAAAAAAGCATCCCTTTGGATTTGTCGGCATTTAGGACAAGTTTGAGGCGAAACAAATCAGTCTGGATGTTGTTGAATGCAGATTTCAAAAGCTGGAAAGCCTTAGCAACAGTTTTAGCTCGACAATAAACAACTGTGTCGTCAGCATAGAAATGTATGGATGCATTAGGGATGTTTTTACCTACATTATTTATGTAGATTGTAAAGAGGGTAGGTCCTAAGACTGAGCCTTGTGGTACACCATTGTTGACTGTTAAATAACTGGAGGAAGTACCATTATGTTGAACACATTGCCTCCGGTCTGAAAGATAGAGAACCAACCAATGGTGTGATCTGAGAAACCGATTTCTGAGAGTTTATGACACAAGATGTTATGATCCACAGTGTCAAAAGCTTTAGACAGGTCTAAAAAAAGTGCAGCACAATAATCCTTTGCATCCAGTGCTTCAACAACATCATTAAGAACCTTCAGTGAAGCAGTGGTTGTGCTGTGTTGTTTCCTGAAACCAGATTGATGTGGAGGTAAGATGTTAAATGAGTCCAGGTAATTTTTGATTTGAGAGTTTATCAGTTTTTCTAGAACCTTGGCTAAAATACAGAGTTTAGAGATTGATCAATAGTTGTTCAGTGAGGTGGGGTCTCCTCCCTTCAGCAAAGGAAGAACAAAGGCTGTTTTCCAAGTGTCTGGGATGGAGTTTTGTCTTATGGAGAGATTGAAGATGTGGGTCACAGGGACTGTGATGATATGAGCGGCCAGCCTTAAGAAATAAGGTGGAAGTTCATCTGGACCTGCAGATTTTTTTAGGATCAAGATCTATTAACAGTTTATTGACCTCACTGACTGAGAATGGAGAAAAAGAGAATGTGTGATTAACTGAGAATTGACTTGTAGGAGGGATTTGATTTGTAGAAGTTTGGTTATTAAGGGAAGTGGCTGATTTTCCATTAGTAACTGTGTCAAATAAAGAACCAGAAGCAACAAAATGTTTGTTGAGACAGTTCAGGATCTTGTGCTTATTTGACACAGGAACAGAGTTAACGAGAAGTTGTGATGGGAGGTCAGATGATTGGGGGTGCCTGAGAGAGATTTGATGGTTTTCCAGAATCTGTTAGGGTCATTTAGATTTTTGGAGGTCTGAGATAAGAAATAGTTGCGTTTTGCTGCTTTAACAGCAGTTGTGCATTTATTCCTCATCTGTCGAAAACTCAACCAATCAGTGTCTGAGCCAGATTTTCTCGCTGCAGCCCAAAGATGGTCTCTCCTGTGCAGGAGGTCAGCTAGCTTTGGAGTAAACCAGGGGCTGTCTCGTCCCTTTATTCTGAACTGACGAAAAGGAGCATGTATGTTCAGGAAATAAATGAAATTATTATGGAAATAGTTCCAAGCAGAGTTCACGTCATCAGTTAACAGAATACGATGCCAGTCAAAGTGAGACAGATCCCAGAGGAATGACTGTTCACAAAAACGTTTCAAATCCCTTTTTGGAATTAATCTGGGCTATGAAGGTGGAAGTTTAATATCTCTCAAAGCAGCTGTCACACAGTGATCACTCAAAAGATCAGCAAATACATCTGTACCAGGGAATTTGTGAGGCATATTAGTTAGAAACAGGTCTAAGATGGAGGAATTTTCAGGACGGTTTTTATTTAATCTAGTGGGGGAGTCAATCAGTTGGGTTAAATTAAAAGACAAGCAACATTCCTTGAATTTGTCACAGAGGGGGGTCGACTTACACCAATCAATGTTGAGGTCTCCAGCCAAAAAGACCTCTATGAATTTTAAATTACCATGGAATTCCTTCATGGCATTTAATGCCTTAGGTGATGCTGAGGGTGGGCGATAACAACCTACTACAGTTAAAATCTGGCCTCCATTCAAGGTGATATTTACAGATAAGGCTTCAAACTTGTTTGGAATTGTTTTGGAAGACACAAGACTTGAAACCAGAGAATCTCTAATGTAAATAATGACTCCACCCCCCCTTTTTTGACGATCACAGCGGTAGATGTTAAATCCATTGATTGCCACGTCATTATTCATTACAGATTTGTTGAGCCAGGATTCAGAAATAAAGATAACATCTGCCCCAGAAGAACTGACCAGGATTTTCACAGCATCAAGTTTTTTCAGAAGGCTACGAGCATTTACATGCAGAAAATGAAGCCCAGAGGCATTTTTAAAGTCATTTGGTGTGCTGTAATTAGTGGGGGGTCCAGGGTTGGGCTGAATCCCTAAGAGCAGTAACAACATTATTATCAGACATTTTCTTGAGTTTTTTTGTGACTAATGTGTAATTACAGGAGTTAACAATGTGACAATTAGCCCCCATAATCGAACCATGAGAAACATTAATGAAGACGCGATCATTCAGAACCCAAAAACAGTGAAAGTTGCAGTGATGGGCAGATTCAGGTGTATTAACAAGATTCAGTGACTCCAGATAATCTGAGAACTGAAAATAGTGACAATAATATGAATGATGCAGAAAAGTTTCAGACCATAAAACGTCACAGTTCAAATGGGCAAACAAACCCGACGAGTTGGCCTAACTGCAGTTTGAGTTGGGCTGAGGGGGGCTCCGGCCCCCCAGTGAAGAAGGATGGATGGATGGATGGATGCTCCCATTAGAAACAGATGCTGGGTCCAGAATCAACAGGCCGAAACAGAAACGGATAATTCGCAGCAAATAGAAGAGCGAGCTGCCAGAAAATCCTCCTGATGAGAAAGACATGATCAAAGCTCGTTTCAGGTCAACAGGGGCCAACAGCGTGATCCGGAATAAAATTAATTATTATCCAGGTGATTTTGGATGGAGGCCTGCAGCAACTCCGATACAAACTCCGAACTTCTCTCGAGCACCACGCAGATCTTCTCCTTCACGCTGCTCCTCCACTTCTCAGCACCCGAACAGCACGGGGCACCCCCGGTGAAAAGCGAGACTGACCGGAGAGGCTGAGGCTGAAGTCGGCAACTGGTCCAGTCCGGTTCTGCTCCAGTTTGGCTCCGGCGCTCCAAGCACGAGAGACGAAGAGGCTGAAGATATCCCTGGCCCGGTTCTGCTCCGGTCGGCGGCCCAGTCTGGCAGCGCGGTTCTGCTCCGGTCCGGCGGCCCAGTCCGGCGGCGCGGTTCTGCTCCGGTCCGGCGGCGCTTCAAAGCACCGGAGCGTCTCCTCCAGGTGAACACAACGACTCCACGGATGTGGATCGTCCTTGAGTAAAAAGTAACGGGCTGCTCACTGAAGCTGAGACCGGCTCTGTTGAAGACGAATTCCCCCACAGCCACCTCGGTTCGGTTCTGGTCCAATTCGAGGGACACAGGTACACTTCCCCCACACCTATGGAGACACCACGAGGGCCAGTCCAGCTGAAAACGAGTGAAATACCACCCGGCGATATTTGTCGTAACCAGGTAGAACCACAAAGGTCCAGATAAGAGTTCGTTGAGGTCCAGAGAGAGAGAGAAAAAACACCGGACCTTCGTGCGTCGACTCCCCAGCTCGAGGGGTCACCTGGCCGGCAGGGTGCGCTCAGAGTGACCGATGGGGGGGGAGCGGCCGATCGGTCCTGGGCCAAAATATTTTTGGACGGTCCCGTCCAGCTCTCTGAGTCACTGAACACCGAATTCGATTGGAAGGAAGACCAACTTTAGTCCGGTTCGAAAAACGGGTCAGTTTGATGATAAAAGACTGCAGAGAAGCCGGAGGGAGCTGCTGTCCATCAGCTCGCCGGAAGTGAACTGATTGAGTTTCTTAGTTCAGCTTCTGTCCTGTCTTCTGTCATGTGGTTAAAATACTCACTGGATGTGTAGAGTAACACAAACATCTTCAACAGGCAGAAGTCACTCAATTCAAAATACGTTTTATTACATTAAAAAAAAACATGTTTTGTCTTGTTGCCTATAATTTTTTTAGTTACATACAGTATATATATATATATATATATATATATATATATATATATATATATATATATATATATAAAGGTCAAGTTCAATGGTAGTGCAAATGACAATAAAGAAACTGGCTCTGACTATAAATTGTAAAAAGAAAAGCAGTAATAAGATCTAAGATATGAACTAAGAAATATGCTAAACTAAGAATATGGAAGTAATATGCCGATCAACAGCAGTGCGGACATGAGTATGTGAGCAGATGAGTATGAATGAACACAGCAGCATGAAATAATCAGCAGCATGGATAGTCAGCGGTACATATCAACAATCAAGTGACATTACAGTGATTATCCTGGTTAGAGATTCATGAGTCTAACAGCCTCTGGGTAGAAGCTGTTCCTCAGTCTCGTGGTTCTACACTTAATGCTCCTCAACCTCCTTCCTGAGGGGAGCAGGGCAAAAAGTGTGTGTGCTGGGTGAGTGTGGTCCTTCATGATGCAGGTGGACCTAGTCCTGCTTCTGGAGGTGTAGATGTCTGCGATGGTGGGGAGACTGACTCCAACATCTTCTGTGCAGCCTTCACCACTCTCTGCAGAGCTTTTCTTTCTGCAGCTGTGCAGCCTCCATGCCACTCGTTGATGCTGGAGCACAGGATGCTCTCCACTGCACACCTGTTGAAGGAGGTGAGGACTGAGCTTCCCAGACCAGCTCGTCTCAGTCGCCTAAAGAAGTAGAGTCTCTGATGAGCTTTCTTGATCAGGCTGGTGGTGTTGTTGCTCCAGCTGAGGTCGTTCAGGTGCACATCCAAGTACTTGTAGCTGGAAACCACTTCCACTGCAGATCCTCCTATTTTCGTGGCGGGGGGACGGGGGGGGGGGGGGGGGTGTCATAGGTGTGTTTGTTACGTCTGAAGTACACGACCATCTCCTTCATCTTCTTCACATTGTTCACATCAATGTGAAGTTGTTCAATGTTGTTCTTCCTGCGCCAGCTCTCCAGATGTTCCACTTCCTGCCGGTAGCTGGACTCCTTTGAGATTTTAAGTTTTAAATATCCTCCAGTCCAGCTTCAAAATTATGCCAGATTGTCCAAATATGTGGATGCCAGGTCCTAGGAGGTTAAAGCCAATCATGATTAAAATACAAAAATGTAAAAATAAAATTATTACAATAAAAGTAAAAATAAATTTGGTAAACATTATACCGTCCGAGAGAATCAGAGTAAATTAGATCAACTCTTACAGTGTTACCACAGAAAAGCGATGGATTTTAGGAAGAAATAAAAAACAGACAGTAAAACACATCATAAATCCTTGATGATCCTCATAAATCCATCCATCCATTATCTTTACTCGCTTCTTCCATTTTGGGTCACGGGGGTCGCCGGTGCCCATTTCCAGCAATCACTGTGCGAGGGGCGGGGTACACCCTGGATGGGTCGCAAGTCCATCACAGGGACACATAGAGACAAACGAGACAAACAACCATTCACTCTCTCACTCACACCTAGGGACAATTTAGAGTTACCAATCAGCCTAACATGCATGTTTTTGGTCTGTGGGAGGAAACTGGAGTACCCGGAGAAAACCCACGCATGCACGGAGAGAACATGCAAACTCCACCCAGAAAGGCCCCTGGACCGGGGTTTGAACCAAGGACCTGCTCGCTGAGAGGCAGCAGCTCTACCAGTTGCGCCACCATGCTGCCCCCTCATAAATCCCTAACCAGAAAATCATTGTAATGTCACTTTAATTGGTGATATGTGACTTCTCTGTGCTGCTGATTATCCATGATGCTGATCTCATGTTGCTGTATTCATTCATACATATCTGCTCACTATAGACTCATGTTCTGGCTGCTGTTTAATACACCATATTATTTTACATTATTAGTGTTTAGTGCATAGAGCTTTTAGCATCTTGTTTAGGGTTTGTTTAGTGTATCTTAGTGTATATCTTAGTGTATATCTTAGATCTTACTACTATTACTGTTCTTTTTATACTTTATATTTTTGTCATTTTTTCGTGTAACTGGGACCTCGAGTACACAATTTCATTCCACTTTATGTACCACATGTGATGAGAATGACAATAAAGAAACTTGAACTAGATGAATGTGTGTGTGTGTTACTGTGAATGGTGGTAAGAAAAGAGCCAAAACAATCATCCAAAATCAGTAAGTAAGGTCAAACTCCATGGTCAAGGTACAAGGCACTTTCTTATCACATTGTCTGTCAAACTTTAAATCATGATAGACTTCACGGAACAAGCTTCACCACTGACAGAAAGATACAATAAAGTGACAAAATTTCTTGGACTCATGAATAGTCCTTAGTTCTAGAATTGTGCCGCTCAAGGTGGCTGCATGTTGGAGCAGCTCTATTACTTTCATTCTGAGATTTTGCTTTTGGAAACTTAAATTCCTCTTTTTCTGGATGTAAATCACAATTTTTTGGATGATTGTTTCCTCTGGTATCGAATGCTGTGCAGCTGGAAGGATTTTTACTGAAACTTTTTTAGTTTTGGACAACTCTGCTTTCCAGCTTAGGGCCTGGAGTTTATAAGGTGAAATACGGTGGCCGGCGCGTGCAAACGCGCCGCAAACTGTGAAATGCACTGCAAACACATGTTTGATGCAAACTCAAAAACACGCAAACACAAACAAAATGCAAACACAAAAAACAAACACAAAAAATCAAATGCAAACAAAAAAAAACACATGCAAACAAAAAACAAACACAAACACTAAAATATCAAACGAACACAAAAAAACACGCAAACACAAAAAAGATGCAAACACAAAAAACAAATGCAAACACGCAAAAAACCCTGCAAACTAAAAAAAACACACATGCAAACACAAAAACACATGCAAACACAAATGCACCACATGCAACAAACAGAAAAACACTGAAACTTGGAGGAAGAAAGACGTTTTCCAACCGCAAATAAATCTCACAAGAAGAAGAGGAATAAAGAAAAGAATTGTTTATACTTTATTCATTCAAACACGTAGTCTATTACAATAGACCCTTTTCACATGACGTCAGACAACGTAAGTTCTGACTCGATGTTGATCAGTACTTCCGGGTCTATTCTTCCTCGGGAGACCTGTTTGTAAACTTCACGGATTTTCATTCATCCATCCATCCATCCATCCATCCATCCATTTTCTTCTGCTTATCTGGGGTCAGGTCACGGGGGTAGCAGCCTAAGTAGGGAGGCCCAGACTTCCCTCTCCTCAGCCACTTGGGCCAGCTCTTCCGGGGGAATCCCGAGGCGTTCCCAGGCCAGCCGAGAAACATAGTTCCTCCAGCGTGTCCTGGGTCTTCCTCTGGGCCTCCTTCCGGTGGGACGTGTCCGCAACACCTCACCAGGGTGGCGTCCAGAAGGCATCCTAAACAGATGCCCAAGCCACCTCAACTTGCTCCTCTCAACATGGAGAAGAAGCGGCTCTACTCTGAGTCCCTCCCGGGTGATCGAGCTTCTCACCCTGTCTCTAAGGGAGAGCACAGACACCCTGCGGAGAAAACTCATTTCGGCCGCTTGTATCCGAGATCTCATTCTTTTGGTCACAACCCAAAGCTCGTGACCATAGATGAGGGTAGGAAGGTAGATCGATCGGTAAATTGAGAGCTTCGCCTTTTGACTCAGCTCTCTTCACCACGACAGACCTGTACAGCGCCTGCTTCACTGCAGATGCTACACCTATCCGCCTATTGATCTCACGCTCCATTTTTCCCTCATTCGTGAACAAGATCCCAAGATACTTGAACTCCTCCACTTGGGGTAGGACCTCCTCCCTGACCCAGAGAGGGCACTCTACCCTTTTCCGGCTCAAGACCATGGCCTCGGATTTGGAGGAACTGATCTTCATCCCGGCCGCGTTGCATTCGGCTGCGAACCTCTCTAGCGAAAGCTGTAGATCATGATCTGATGAAGCCAATAAGACCACATCATCTGCAAAAAGCAGAGACGCAATCCTAAGGCCACCAAAACGGATCCCCTCAACACCTTGGCTGCGCATAGAAATTCTGTCCATAAAAGTTATGAACAGAATCGGTGACAAAGGGCAACCTTGGCGGAGTCCAACTCTCACTGGGAACAAGCCCGACTTACTGCCGGCGATGCGGACGAGGCTCTGACACCAGTCATACAGGGACCTAACAGCCTGTATCAAAGGGCCCGGTACCTCATACTCCCAGAGTACCCCCCACAGGGTCCCCCCACAGGGTCCCCCGAGGGACGCGGTTGAATGCCTTCTCCAAGTCTACAAAGCACATGTAGACGGGTTGGGCAAACTCCCACGCACCCTCCAGGACACTGCTGAGAGTGTAGAGCTGGTCCAGTGTTCCACAGCCAGGACGAAAACCGCACTGCTCCTCCTGAATCTGAGGTTCGACTATCCGACAGACCCTCCAATCCAGAACCCCCGAATAGACCTTACCAGGGAGGCTTAAGAGCGTGATTCCCCTGTAGTTGGAACACACTCTACGGTTCCCCTTTTTGAATAGGGGGACCACCACCCCGGTCTGCCAATCCAGGGGAACTTCCCCCGATGTCCACGTAGTATTACAGAGTTACGTAAGCCAACACAACCCTACAACATCCATAGCCTTAAGGAACTCTGGGCGAATCTCATCCACCCATGGGGCCCTGCCACCGAGGAGCTTTTTAACCACCTCGGTGACCTCAGCACCAGAGATTGGAGGGCCCGACCCAGAGTCCCCAGGCTCCGCTTCCTCAGTGGAAGATGTGCCAGTGGGATTGAGGAGGTCTTCAAAGTATTCCGCCCACTGACCCACAACATCCCGAGTTGAAGTCAGCAGCACACCACTCCCACTATAAACAGTGTTGGTGGCGTACCGCTTTCCCCCCCAGAGATGCCGGACGGTGGACCAGAATCGCCTTGAAGCTGTGTGGAAGTCGTCCTCCATGGCCTCTCCGAACTCCTCCCATGCCCAAGTTTTTGCCTCAGCGACCACCTGAGCCGCATGTCGCCTGGACTGCCGGTACCCATCAGCTACTTCTGGGGTCCCACAGGCCAAAAAGGCCCGATAGGACTCCTTCTTCAGCCTGACAGCACCCCTCACCGACGGTGTCCACCATCGGGTTCGAGGGTTGCCGCCACGACAGGCATGACAACCTTGCGGCCGTAGCTCCGGTAAGCCACCTCGACAATAAAGGCACAAAACATGGTCCACTCAGACTCAATGTCCCCGACCTCCCTCGGAACATGTTTGAAGTTCTCCTGGAGGTGGGAGTTAAAACTCTGTCTCATAGGAGACTCCGCCAGACGTTCCCAGCAAACCCTCACAAAATGTTTGGGTCTGCCAGGTCTGACCGGCATCCTCCCCCACCATCGGAGCCAACTCACCACCAGGTAGTGATCAGTGGACAGCTCCACCCCTCTCTTCACACGAGTGTCTAAGACATGTGGCCGCAGATCAGATGAGACGATGACAAAGTCAATCAACGAACTGCGGCCTAGGGTGTCCTGGTGTCAAGAGCACATATGGACACCCTTATGCTTGAACAAGGTGTTCGTTATTGACAATCCATGACGAGCACTGAAGTCCAACAACAGAACACCACTCTGGTTCAGATCAGGGGGGGCGTTCCTCCCAACCACACCCCTCCAGGTCTCACTGTCATTGCCCACATGAGCATTGAAGTCCCCCAGCAGAACAAGGGAGTCCCTAGGAGGTGCACTTTCCAGTACCCCCTCAAAGGACTCCAGAAAGGGTGGATAATCTGAACTGCCATTTGGTGCATAAGCACTAACGACAGTCAGAACCCGTCCCCCCACACGTAGGCAGAGGGAGGCCACCCTCTCATTCACTGGTGTGAACCCCAATACACAGGCACTAAGTTGGGGGGCAATAAGTATGCCCACTCCTGCTCTGCGCCTCTCACCAGGGGCAACTCCAGAGTGGAAGAGTGTCCAGCCCCTCTCAAGGAAACTGGTTCCACAGCCAGAGCCATGCGTAGAGGTGAGTCCGACTATTTCTAGCCGGAACCTTTCAGCCTCACACACAAGCTCAGGCTCCTTCCCCACCAGTGAGGTGACATTCCACGTCCCAATAGCCAGCTTCTGTAGCCAAGGATCAGATCGCCAGGGTCCCCTCCCTTGGCCACCACCCATCCCACATTGCACCCGACCCCTTTGGCCCCTCCCACAGGTGGTGAGCCCATGGGAAGGGGGACCCATGTCTCCTCTTCGGGCTGTGCCCGGCCGAGCTCCATGGGTAAAAGCCCAGCCACCAGGCGCTCGCCCACGTGCCCCACCTCCAGGCATGGCTCCAGAGTGGGGCCCCGGTGACCCACGTCCAGGCAAGGGAACATTAGGTCCATTTATTTCTCTCATCATCGGGTTCTTTGGGCTGCATTTTGTCTGGTCCCTCACCTAGGACCCGTCTGCCATGGGTGACCCTACTAGGGGCGTAAAGCCCCTGACAGCATAGCTCCTAGGATCATTGGGACACTCAAATCCCTCCACCATGGTAAGGTAGCAGCCCAGGGAGGGGTGGCAGCCCAGGTAGGGGAATTTCATTCATTCAACCTTTATTTATAGAGATTATATTACAAGATATACAGTACTTCCTTAAAAAAATCTTCAGTTAATAATTCAGTTAGTACTTCAGGGGTGGATGTGGATGAATGGTAAGAGTAGTTGTCCTCCAATGCAAGAATTGGGGGATCGATTCCACCAGCAGTCACATGCCAAAGTGTCCTTGGGCAAGACACTGAACCCCTCATTGCTTTTAATGTGTGTACCATTGTTGTATTAATGTGATAAAGCACAGATTAGTCTTTGTAGAAATCTAGTAGAGTGCTGTATGAATGGATAAACGAGGGCACAGATTGTAGTGTAAAGCACTTTGAGTATCTTGATAAGACGGAAAGGTGCTAAATAAGTACAGTCAATTTACCATTTAATCCAAAATGCTGCTTCCAGTCTTAACTGGAGTTAGTAGGAGAGATCATAGCTCTCCAGTTTTAGCTTCTCTCCATTGGCTCCCTGTCAAGTCCAGAATTGAATTCAAATTCTTACTTCTAACCTACAAATCTCTCAAAAACCTAGCTCCATCTTATATTACAGATCTTATTCTTCCATATTTTCCTAACAGAGCACTTTGCTCTCAGACTGAAAGTTTACTCACGGTCCCTAGAGTTTCCAAAAGCAGAATGGGAGGAAGATCTTTCAGTTATCAGGCTCCTCTCTTGTGGAACCAACTTCCAGTTTTTGTCCGTGAGGTTCAATTCAATTCAATTCAATTCAGTTTATTTATATAGCGCCAAATCACAACAAAGCTGTCTCAGGGCACTTTACAGAAGCATTCACATACATAAAAGCCAATTAGTAAAGTTCTCTATCTAAGAAATCCAGCAGACAATTTGAATCTTGGCTTCGTTGCAGTCTCCCATCCTGAGCAAGCACAATGGCAACAGTGGAAAGGAAAAATTCCCTTTTATAAGGAAGAAACCTCCAGCAGAACCAGCAGGTTGACACATTGTCCAGTTTTTAGACTGGGCTTAAGACTTTCCTTTTTGATAAATCCTATAGTATCTACAGAAAGACCTGCTGGAGGGCCTCATCACCCCAGAGGTGCTGTTCAGGCCAACTTCAGGACCATCCCTGAGAAATCGCAGAGGTCCAAGAAGGTCTCAGAGACTGTACACCATCTGGTGACTTCACAGTCCTCCCTTCGCCCCTCCGGCCGCTGGAGGGACCACCTTGGCCAGCAACAGCAGCAGAGGTGCTCCACAGCTGCGGCAGCGACTTCACGCCCTGCTCCTCCGCCGGACCCCTCCACCAGGTAACAGATCCTTGAGGGGAAGGTATGTGGTTTTTGATGATGTATGTTTTTGATATAAAACAGAAACACCTCTGAAAGTAAAGTTTTCATCTGAGACTGTCAGATCAGCTGATCTCACAGCTGCCTCTCTTCACACATTCCCCACACAGAATGAGCCAGTAAACTCTAAACAGCATTTTAAATGGCACCACAGTTCAGTAAATATCACAAACACTCGTCTGCCACGTCAGCTAAAATTATGTTTTTTTCACCAGACCGAGTCCAGTAAAATCCCTCGTTTTTCAGCCAGAGACCATTTTTAATTTCTGTTGTTTTTTGCCCACTCACAGCGCAGCGGGAGTAAACGTGTTTTCTCCACGACACGACAGCTGCTGCCTCCACCGGAACGGCATCTCACACAAAAAGTGCTCACGCCTCCTCTCAGTGCACGCCAGCTCACCTTAGCTCTATGTGAGACCGCAGCCTGGGCTCAGCACAGAGGCACACATACAGCCCTTTTTTCTGTCTGAGCCCTCCTTGGGTTCTCCCTGGAGAATCTCGGGAGCGAGTGATGGCAGTAAGGATTTTTAGTCTGGCTGACGTTCATGAGGAACATGACACAACACAAATGCGTGCCCACTCTCCGAGCGTTACTCAGAGTGGCAACGAGTGTGTTCCCTGGACAGATGGATGGACCGTCTGATCAAAATGGGTTACATGCTGCAGTTTGCAGCTCAACCCCCACCGTTCAGAGGGATTATAGAGACGGTTCTGTCGTCTCCAGAATAGAGCTCATCTCTCCAGTCAGAAGTTCAGGAATTTCTAATGAAAAATGTGATTTCCAGAGTTCTCAACAGAGAGAAAAAATATGTTTTTTTTTCGTCCCACTACTTCCTGGTTCTGATAAAAAAAAAATGGAGGGATGAGACCCATTCTTGACCTGTTCATGTTCAGCAATTTGATCATGGGAAGACAATTCCACATGCTGACCAAGAGCTGCTGGAGAACTTCACCAGAGCGACTGGTTTTCACTTCCATAGATCTGAAGAGCACATTCGTATTTTCACATTTCCATCATTCTGAAACACCCCACGCACGTTCTCAAAATGCGGAGACAGTTCTGCAGTCGTTACGTATGGCAGGAATGAGAAATCTTTTTATCTGGACGATCTGTTCTTATTAGCTCGGTCCACTTAGAAAGCAGTTGCACAGACCAAAACGTTATTGTTACACCTACTAAACCTGGGGTTTCTATAAACTGGGAAAAACTTCCATTCACCCGTCCCAGATGATTGTTTATCTGGTTGTGGAGCTAAACTCAACTACAATGAGAGCCCGTTTATCACAACTGAGAGCCGAAGCTCTATCAGCTCAGCTCCTCTGTGTCAAACCCTGCAGCATAGTGACAGTTCTGCCTGTCATGCGACTCCTGGGATGTCAGCGGCCCACATCGTGGTTCAGCTGGGCCTACTTCACATGAGCCTTCAGAGATGGTTCGCCTGCCTGCGCATAGATCCTGTGCGCCAGAAGAGGTGGATTATCTTTGTGCCCCCCTCCATGAGAACTGATCTGAGTCACTGGGGAAACCCTCTCATTCTGTCAGAGGGAGTTCCCATCAGCAGGCCTACATCACACGTCTCAGTTTTCACAGACACGTTCCTGTCAAGCTGGGAGGAATGTGTCTGTCCCAAGCAGTGGGATCACAGTGGCTGGCCTACATGTCGCTTCACATAAATGTGTGTGACAACTCCAAGTGTCAGCCGTGTAAAGATGCAAGAGATGGTGCCGGTGTGTAGGGCTGCCCGTCTCTCGCTCTCTGCTTGTATTGTATTTTTGCTATTTTTACAATGGTTTGTGCAGTGTGTAGTATGACATATCCTGAGATATATTCATACATTAAACGGGTTCACTCATCTTTCTGGACTGGATAAAACGTGCATTGAATTTAATGAAATGTAACGTGAGACGTAATTTTTCTTTGACCCATCAAAATGAATGCGGTCATTTATTTTACAGAATCAAAGTTTAACATCAAACATTTACATTAATTTGGCAGAATATGAAAACAACAACATAATTAATCAGCTTTTACAACCAGGAAACCATACGGCCATGGTTTTCCGTTGTTACACCACAGACATTAATGAAAACATCTGGATTAATTTTCTAGCAGATAGGAGAGTTAAAGATGGAAAGATGAAGTTTATCTGAGAGAGATGTGTGAGGGAATTTGTCTGTTTTAACCAGAACAGCACGCTCCATTGAAATCAGCTTGGCCAACGGTACGCTTGGTCGAAATAGAACTTTTACCTTGCAGACGATAGCTTCAGCGTCGGTGTAGAGCTCTTCTTTTGACTCTTTTCAGCATCTCCGTGAGAACAGCTAAAACCTTAGGAGTCGTGTGAGGTTATCCAAACAGAAGTTATAATTCCCAAAATCGTCTCTGGTTCAGCTTGTTTGGTTTAGCAGCATCCATGAATGCCTGCGGTTGCATTCACGGACTCCCAAACTCCCTGCACTCTGGATTCCACAACTCTTGAACTCCTGGACTCTACTGGAACTCTTCTGTTGAACTGGGAAGTTGCCACATTTAAACGGGCTATACTTCCGGTTCATTTGAGAGCTTTTTGATTGGTGGATGGACCAGAACAGAGGTGTGGTTTGTGATGTAAGGTGTTATGGAAAGTCAAGGATAGAGATTAAGATTGTTTAAGAACAGACAGAAAGATTGTTGGAGAAAACCAGTCTTAGTGGCGTCTCTACTCAGTATCTTGCTGTAAAAGTTAAACATGACATTTCTTTTCAGTAAACTTCTTAGTTGACCGAAACCTGAACTCTAACACACTTACAAACTCTGCTCACTTTCAAAGCAGACGATCAAGAAATTGAATCATTACTCTGTAATGTACTCTAACTTGATTTCACTTTGAATTGAGGAATAAAAATCAGTACTACTGTTTAAGTAGATAAAAATGAGTAGTTCACTTCAACATGTAAACATTGTTTGAACTAACACAATTTGATTATCAAAACATTTGTAAAATAGTAATGATCATAGAGAATTGTCTTTTCCACTTGATTAATTCAAGAAAGAAAGTCTCAGGATGGGTCTAAACTGTATTTCTGGATTCAAATCAATGAAATGACAGTTTCTGTCCATCTGGTCAGTTTTGACATCAGGCTTAGTTCACTACAGTCCCCCCTTTGGAAATCATCGCCTGTCCATGGGGATGAATTCCAAACTTGAACTTACGCCTTCGAATGTCCTTGAGCTTGATGTAATCCAGCAAGGAAAACAAAAGTCAAAAGTAATCCAGCAAGGAAAACAAAGTCAAGGTAATTCCACAATGTTCTTGGTAATTCCATTGTGTTGATGATAATTCCATAATGTTGTTGGTAATTCCATTGTAGCAATGCTTTAACCCCTTGGAAACAGAGTCTGTAATCCACTGGAAAAAGTCATATAATCCACAACGGTAAATCCACAACGATTGGAAGTGTTGATTAATCAGCATACAGAGGGGTACCCTTGGATTGAACTGAAGATGCGGCCACTGGATGAAGAGTGGAGACCAACGTCAGGATTGCAGGTCTCCTCCAGCGACGGTCGTCTCTGGTCGACGTCCAGCCTGTGCCGTTCTGGTTCAAATGTGTCATGCAATTATGTGGTTTAAGGTGGGCTTATGAAGGGGATTTTACATAAGGCCTTAAACTATATGCACCTGGTGTGTAAGCTATTATGGTTGGGAACAGCTACAACTACCAGTTAAGGGGTGGTTCATGCTGAAAAGGGTAACTACAGGGGTTTATACCTATAGAAAAGGGTTCCAAACTATTTTTCCATTTCTAACTTGGTTTAAGTTAGCTTTACATGGCAAAATATAGTTTGGTTCAATTGTCTGTTGTCTTTTAGACGAACGACTTGAGATTGGGTGTTTGGTTTCCCCATAAATGTTTTTGGAAGTCTATGGCGAGACTCATCAAAAAGAATTAGCTATCCCCCCGAATAGAATTGTTCGAGTAGGTTCGGCTTAAGCGTTGTGAGATCAATGTAGATTATGGTACTTAAGGTAGCAATAATATACATTGACTCCGCAAAGATTGCAATTTAACGAATGAACTACATGTTGGCATGGTTAAAGGCCTCTTAGTCTCTAACTTAACTACACACAAAATTCATTCTTTCCTCAGAAACAACCAAAACCAATTAAACAACGTTTCAACACCGACAAGAGTAGTGACTAAGCAACTAGAAACATCGTTTCACTGCTTCACCTCACCATGGTTGCCAGATTCAGTCACGCTGTCCCGTTTATTTGTTTGTTTCTTTTTAGACCCGCGTGCGCGAGACATAATCATACTGAGGTGCGCTGCATGGCGATCTTGTT
>NC_056516.1:1509836-1540330 GCF_014905685.2 Nematolebias whitei | reverse complement strand
TTAACTACCAGTGGTAGGTAGTGTTTGGTGGACTCTGACTGCTCCAGCTCACAGAGGAGGCTGTCTTGTTGAGTCAGAGTTTGGACCACTTGGTGGGTCTCTTTGGTTTCACATGATGTCAGAGGAGTACTCACCGGGCTCGTGTCCTCGGCTGAGGAGTCCTTTGTGCCTTCCGCGGTACCTGCTGTTGGGCAGTCTGTGTCACACTCCGGAGGCGTATCTATTGGCAGTGGTTTGCTCACTGTGGTCCACATTGTTTGATCACCATAATCTATAATCGCGTCGAAGCGATTTATAAAATCCTGGCCAAACAAAAATGGGAATGAGTCAACACGAGACACGTGTACCGGGTGGTACAGTGTCATTTTGCCAATCTGCATGTGAACCATTGCTATAGCTGTCAGGGTTGTTTTCTCCTCTGAGAGACCCTACATTTCTATAGCACAATCAGATAGAGGTATTATCCTGTTAACATCGGCAGCGGCTGTCCTCAGCTCCTCGAACAGTTTAGCTGACATGATTGTTATGTCTGCCCCACCGTCCAGAAGTGCTTCGTGTGTGAGGACACCTTCGAGTGTTACTGACAGGTACGCCTTTTTGGCGGCCCCCTTTCTGATAAAGTTACACAGAAACCTCTTGGTTTTTTTCTGACGCTTCTTCATGCGTTCAGAAGTGCTTGTGTAATCTTGGTTTGTCTGAACCGTCAGCACAGCTGTAGCTGTTTCTGCATGTTCAGATTGCGATGACTCGTCATCGTTTGTGTGTGTGTTTACCCCCCCTTTTTCCGATGAGGGGTTGTTGGAGGCAACAACAGCAATGTCTTGGTGTGTTTCACCGACATCTGTAGTGTTGTCATTCGCGCCCAGGGATGTAATAGTGATTACCTCACTGCATAGTGTTTTTGGTCGGCTTCCCTTGTCAGTGTGTTTCAAATCTTCTAACATTTCGCGCAATTTTTCTGTCTCTTCCGAGCTCAGAGGTGTAGGGCCTTTTTTCTGGGAGTTTTGTGATTTTTTTCGCCTCGGGACGTTTCGTCCGAGGTGGGAGGCGGCTAGGTACGTCTTTTGGGGGTTCCTTTCCGGACGTTCCCTGATAATATGGGTCCTCTCAGTTCCCATATTTTTGCGTCCTACGCACATCCCATTTACGATAATCACGTTCATCCTCTGAAGGAGGAGCCTGTCCCAGCGTGCACCTTCATGATGTGGTTTGTTAGTTTGAAGATACTGCCTTTTCTCACCTTTTTTAGGAGGAGGTGGCGACGCACGCCTTCCTTCCAATTCTAGAGAGTGGGGTTTAACCTTTACACCAGGAAACACTTCTATGGGCGTCTTAGCATGAGAGCATGCCTCGAATACATTCACAGCACACTGTTTAATCTCACTGATGGATTTTTCTCTGTAATTTGCCATCATTTGCACTGATGTTCTAATATCAGTGTGGAGATTTTTACTGAAAACAAATTTAAAACCTTCTTCTTCCTCCATCCCGGTTTCATTTCTGTTACCGAAATAAGCTTGGAAGATTCTTTTGTAATAAACTTTTGGATGTTCAGTTTTACCCTGCGTGACCTTGTCTGCGGCTGGGAAACCAGCAGGTCCCGTGCAGGAGTCGTACTCTCTGATCAAAGCTTCACATAGAAGGTTGTAATCCTTTCTCGTTGCATCAGGTAGACGCTCAATGAAGGTGAACATCTCTCTGTCTGAAGTGAGCCTTATCAGACTGATCTTATCTTCAACCGTAGCATTAGGATAAGATCTCAATCTGAACTCAAGATCTCTGAGGTACGCTTTTGTTCCAGATGAACCCATCGGTCCAGGTACAAAGCGTTGTACATATTTAGAGATTTTTTGCAAATCATCCATTGAAGGAGAAGATATCAACGGTCTCACTTGCGTGGTTGGTAGTGGGGGTGTTAATCTACTCGTTTGTGTAGGTGTTTGGATGGGTCTAAAAGCACCAGGTGAGTAAAAGATTTTTTGAGGTTTTGGTGTATTATCCCGACGCTGTTCAGGGTCTGGTTTGGATTCCAGATCACCTCGCTCCTCGTCATTACTTTTATCTGTTGCTGCTCTTAGTTTCTCCTCACATGTTTTTAAACGTTCCTGGGTCGTTTGGTATTCACCTTTTAAATGCATGAATTTTTCCAGCCATACTTCTTTATCCATTCTGCTTTTTTCCAGCTCAAAATTTGCAACCTGCAACTCTTGTTGTAGGTGTTCATTGTCTGAGCAGGCAGCTTGGTATTGACGGTCTTTTTCACTAATCTTGTCATAAGATTGAGCTTGTAATAACGCCTGCATTTTTGAGAGCTCCCTCTCATGTGTTCTAGACAGCATGACATTGCGTTCCAACTGTTCATCCAATTCCGCTTTTAGAAGCAGAGAGATTTTTGCTAACCGTTCCTGGCTAGACCTTTTACCCTCTGACACTAATGTTCCTTCTGCCAGACTTCTCAGTTCATCCCCTCTTTGAATTTCATCAAGTTGTTTTAATTGCTCTATTTGCTTGCCAAGAATTGAATGTGTTAAAATATGTAAAGCCCCCAAAATGATATCATCATTTGATTGGGAGTTGAAAGGGTGCTCTTCTTCTTCTTCGTTTGCCATTTTTCTTCTATTTAAAAATTAAATAGGAGAATTTAATGTTTTAGGTTTTTTTAAAATAAAATCAGAAAAGTCTCTTTATCCTGATATATTTACTCTTATTTAGTGATTTAGCAATTAAACGTGCACTATCTTTTAGCAAGTGAGTAAACTTTATCACTCTGTGAATATTTGTAACTGTATCTTTTTTAAAAAGTTTCTAATTTTTCATTTTGTCCCTCCTGTTTGAGGTTTTCAGTGAATGAAAAATTTCCTGGTAAATGCCTGTGTGCATAACTACCTTAATAACTTTCTAAATGCAAGATAACAGTGATTATTCAGTTTTGAAGAACGTTTATTAACTCAAAAATGCCTTTCAGAAAGAAAAATACGTTTAATTTCACTAAAATAACCTAAAAAGCGAAGTGAAAACCTGTGATCTCAAGTCTCTCCAGAAGGTGTCAGCATAACCTTATATATTTTAACTCAGACACTGTTAGTGTTATCCAGTAGGAGTCGCTATGACTTCCTGTGGCATCCGGTCATTAGCTGTTAGCTTAAAATTAGCATCGGATAGACTCGGTTAAAACCAACATTTCTGAACGGATTTTTTACTCAAACGTGGCAAAATTTTAGCAATTAGACTTCGAAGACTTAGCAGCTGATCAGAATACAGCTTTTAGAGCGTTTTTGAACTTTAAAAAGCAGATTTTATTCCCTATGAAAAACGAGTTTTCATTTCTGGGTCACGTGACTGGATCGTTCAATGACAGAGCAACACGACCTGACACGTCAGAGTTAGTCACTACTGACACGTCTGTCAGCCAATCAAAACGTTACACACGGTCTTTTTCAACCAATCACAGAACGTCTTTCCCAACTAGCATGTTAGATTTATCTGAACAAGTCCGTCAACTTTTTGTCTTTTAAACTGTCAAAATGCACTTTTTTCTGTTAAAAGATGTAACGAATCAACTCTGAGCTGCACGGAGTCGGCGCCCCGGTCTCAAAAACGTCTTTCTAACTATTTAAACAACTCGTTCGAACTTTCTCAGAACCGAGCCGGAACCAGAACCGCGTCTGGACCGTCTTTAAACAGAACAAAGCGTTTCCACACAAACCCAGCTTTAGTTACACATAACAGGCGTACAATTTCAGCTTTAAAAAGACATATGACTCACAAGTTCAGCTTCAACACATCACTAGCTCAAACATGCAGCGTTTTACCCCAAGCGCGCAGCTTCTGCACGCTGCGTTCAACACAGCTAACAATCTGTTATTTTTCATGCCAACATGTAAAATCAATTATTACACGAATACACAGTCCATTTATGAGCACGTTCCGGGCCACCAATATGTAGTATGACATATCCTGAGATATATTCATACATTAAACGGGTTCACTCATCTTTCTGGACTGGATAAAACGTGCATTGAATTTAATGAAATGTAACGTGAGACGTCATTTTTCTTTGACCCATCAAAATGAATGCGGTCATTTATTTTACAGAATCAAAGTTTAACATCAAACATTTACATTAATTTGGCAGAATATGAAAACAACAACATAATTAATCAGCTTTTACAACCAGGAAACCATACGGCCATGGTTTTCCGTTGTTACACCACAGACATTAATGAAAACATCTGGATTAATTTTCTAGCAGATAGGAGAGTTAAAGATGGAAAGATGAAGTTTATCTGAGAGAGATGTGTGAGGGAATTTGTCTGTTTTAACCAGAACAGCACGCTCCATTGAAATCAGCTTGGCCAATGGTACGCTTGGTCGAAATAGAACTTTTACCTTACAGACGATAGCTTCAGCGTCGGTGTAGAGCTCTTCTTTTGACTCTTTTCAGCGTCTCCGTGAGAACAGCTAAAACCTTAGGAGTCGTGTGAGGTTATCCAAACAGAAGTTATAATTCCCAAAATCGTCTCTGGTTCAGCTTGTTTGGTTTAGCAGCATCCATGAATGCCTGCGGTTGCATTCACGGACTCCCAAACTCCCTGCACTCTGGATTCCACAACTCTTGAACTCCTGGACTCTACTGGAACTCTTCTGTTGAACTGGGAAGTTGCCACATTTAAACGGGCTATACTTCCGGTTCATTTGAGAGCTTTTTGATTGGTGGATGGACCAGAACAGAGGTGTGGTTTGTGATGTAAGGTGTTATGGAAAGTCAAGGATAGAGATTAAGATTGTTTAAGAACAGACAGAAAGATTGTTGGAGAAAACCAGTCTTAGTGGCGTCTCTACTCAGTATCTTGCTGTAAAAGTTAAACATGACATTTCTTTTCAGTAAACTTCTTAGTTGACCGAAACCTGAACTCTAACACACTTACAAACTCTGCTCACTTTCAAAGCAGACGATCAAGAAATTGAATCATTACTCTGTAATATACTCTAACTTGATTTCACTTTGAATTGAGGAATAAAAATCAGTACTACTGTTTAAGTAGATAAAAATGAGTAGTTCACTTCAACATGTAAACATTGTTTGAACTAACACAATTTGATTATCAAAACATTTGTAAAATAGTAATGATCATAGAGAATTGTCTTTTCCACTTGATTAATTCAAGAAAGAAAGTCTCAGGATGGGTCTAAACTGTATTTCTGGATTCAAATCAATGAAATGACAGTTTCTGTCCATCTGGTCAGTTTTGACATCAGGCTTAGTTCACTACAAGTGTGCCGAGTCATATTTTCAGTATGATCGCCGGGCACTTTTGGAGCTCCGTACATTTGCTGAAATTCCCGCGGAGTTTTTGAACATCGGCCAGCACTCTCCCGCACCAGTCCTATCTGAGATTCCTGCGTTCCTTCTGCGTGACCCTGGCCTTTCTCCATGGAGGAAACGTCGCAGACGTCGTGGGAAGCGTGCAGGGATTTTGGTGAAACAGGCAAAGTGTGGATTATTCTATCAGGACTCGCTCTGGATCTGATCATCTCCTCTCTGACCCGTGGTGCTCCCGGGGCCCGGCTGCTGGCCAGCTGCCCGCGCGCTCAGTCCATGGAAACACCTGGAGTTGTTTACCTGTGCGCCACACCAGCAGACCAGGAGGAGCTGTTCTTCATAACCTGTGCCCGCTGGCGCGCGCGTCTCCATCCACGGCTGTGCCTGTGTTGGACCCTATCAGGATGTGTTTAATCAACGCAAGGTCTGTTTCCAACAAGACGTTTATCCTCAATGACTTTTTTAAAGATCAGGAGTTGGATTTTCTGTTCGTCACGGAATCTTGGATTTCTGATGGTGAGTCTAGCGCCTTGGTGGAACTACTACCCCCGGACTGTCTGTGTTTCAATGCCCCGCGGCCATCAGGTCGGCGCGGGGGGGATTATTAACAGTTTTTAAAGCAAACTTGGCCTGTAAACAGTTGTCCATCCCGGTGTCCGGTGCCAGCTTTGAGCTGAGCGCCTTTGAACTCGGACACTGTCCTACGGTTCTGTGCGCGCTTGTCTACCGCCCACCTCGTTCTAAGGACTTCATAAATGAATTCTCTGACTTTTTGGCTGATATCACACAGAGATACACTCACTTCTTGTTTATTGGTGACTTTAATTTGCATGTGTGTTGTCAGGAGAAGCCCTTAGTGAAGGACTTTCTGGATTTATTGGACTCTTTTGGCTTAGCTCAGCAGGTGAGCGGCCCCACCCAGGAACACGGTCACACGCTGGACCTCGTTTTAACACGCAATGTCTCTGTTTCTAATTTGAAAATCGGTGACAATAATTTTTCAGATCACATGCCTGTATTGTTTGACTTCACCCCCCCTTGTCTTACTGCTAAGACGTGCGTTCCTGCACGTACGCGTTCCATTAACCGTTTCACTGCTGCTTGTTTTAATGAAGGTTTTAATTCTGAGAGGATCGAACAGTTCCCGGTGTCTCTTACCACTGAGGAGCTAACCTCTCAGTTCAACTCTGCCTGTTTAAATGTTCTGGACCGTGTTGCTCCCCTTAAGACCAGAAAAACGAAACTTAAATCAGAGCCTTGGCTGAATGATGTCACGCAAGCCGTTAGGTGGCAGTGTCGCAGAGTTGAACGAAGGTGGAGGAAGGACAGGCTCCAGTTTTCTTTTCAAATGTTAAGGGAGAGTTGGCGTCACTATCAGAAAACCGTTAAAGCTGCCAAATGTAAATTCTTCTCTGATTTGATTGTCTCCAACTCCCACAACCCCCGAGTTCTTTTCTCTACCCTGAACTCAGTTCTACACCTCAGTGAGCCTTCACCTCTGGAAGCCTCAACTGAGCTGTGTGAAAACTTCCTCCATTTCTTTTTAGAAAAAGTGGCAAACACCTGGGCACTCATTTCTCCGCCAGCTCATGATCTGTCCATCCCATCTCAGTGTGTGGCTGTGTTTGACCACTTTGAGCCCATCTCTCTGTCCTCTCTGGAGCAGGTAATGTGCAGCATGAAGCCATCTGGTTCCCCCTTTGATGTGGTCACCCCTCGACTACTAAAGGAAGTTTTTCCTACCCTGGGTCCTTTTATCCTCGCTATTCTGAATAGCAGTTTATCCTCAGGTGTGGTGCCAAAGACTTTTAAACATGCTGCTGTCCAGCCCCTCCTGAAAAAACCTAACCTTGACCCCTCAGTCATGTCCAACTTCCGGCCTGTCTCCAGACTCCCATTCACCTCTAAACTACTGGAAAAAATTGTGGAGTCTCAGTTGAAACAGATTTTGGGGGATCACGCTATCCTAGAGTTATTCCAATCTGGCTTCAAATCTCTCCATAGCACTGAAACTGCTCTACTGAAGGTTTTTAACGACATTTTCATATCCACAGACGCAGGTGATTCTGTGCTGCTTGTCCTATTGGACCTGACATCTGCTTTTGACACCATCAACCACAAGATCCTCATTTCTAGACTGGAGCAGTGGGTGGGCATCACAGGGTCAGCCCTTAAATGGTTTGGGTCCTACCTCTCTGACAGAACCTTCTGTGTCAATATCAAAGATTTTAGTTCAACATCGACAGCGCTCCAGTGGGGGGTACCGCAGGGGTCCATCCTCGGTCCCCTTCTCTTTTCTTTATACCTGCTGCCACTAGGTGCTATCTTCCGCAAACACAACATACCCTTTCATTTCTACGCCGATGATTGCCAAATTTACTTCCCCCTGAGGCACAGAAGCACACGCTCTATTCAGCCTCTTCTTGACTGCCTGGCTGACATCCGGGACTGGATGGCTTTAAACTTCTTAAGCTTCAATGAGAAGAAGTCTGAGGTCATGCTGTTCCATCCCAGTGGCTCACTCATGAACCATGACATTGACCTTTTCTCTCTAGCCCCGCTAGAGAAACAAAAGGTCACTAATCTGGGGGTGATAATGGACCCGTCCTTAAAACTCAACAGTCAAGTAAACATGATGGTCAAATCCTGTTTTTTTCAGCTGAGACGGCTGTCTAAGCTGAAGCCTATACTCTCTAAGAAGAACCTTGAGACAGTGATCCACGTCTTCATAACATCTAGGCTTGATTACTGCAATTCACTTCTGTTTGGAATCAGTCAGTCCTCCATTGCTCGTCTACAACTGGTCCAAAATGCTGCAGCCCGATTTTTAACTGGTACAGGCTATAGAGAGCACATCACGCCAGTTTTGGCCTCCCTGCACTGGCTACCCATTCACCTTCGGATCCAATTCAAAATTCTCATGTATGTTTTTAAATCACTGAACAGTTCCGCCCCATCCTATCTCACTGATCTTCTGCAGCCATATGTCCCACCACGCTCTCTGAGGTCAGCAGACCAGATGCTTCTCTCAGTCCCAGAAACCCATCGTAAGCTCAGAGGTGACAGGGCTTTCTCTGTTGCAGGTCCACAACTGTGGAATGAGTTGCCACTGAGTGTCCGGCAGGCTCCCACACTCTCAGTCTTTAAGTCTCGCTTGAAGAGCCATTTCTATTCTCTTGCCTTTAACACGTTGTGATTTGTTTTGGTCCGGTCTGTTCTTTACTCTGTTAGCCATTTTAGTTAGCTTCTGCTGCTATTTGTATCTGTATTTCTATTTTATGTTTTCCTGTCCACTGTGCATGTTTGTTTTCTTTTGTACAGCACTTTGGTTGGCCTTGTTGCTGTTTTAAGTGCTCTATAAATAAATTGGTATGGTATGGTATGGTATAAATGTGCTAGAATTTTTCACGGTCTGAAACGTGACTTAGCATTTGCCCCCTGCTGCGGGATCAGCATTTTCTTATACACACAGACAACAAGGTGATGGCAGTTTACATAAACTGTCAGGGAGACGTGCTCAGCCCAACTGTTACGCATCGCAAAACAGCTGTTGTGTTGGGCACACAGAAACCTGCTCCCCATAAGTGCAGTGTACATTCCCAGCATCCTGAACAGGTGAGCGGATATCATGTCGAGGGGCGGTCCCCGCCACAGAGACTGGAGCCTTTATCCCGAGCTGATTTCTCGGATTTGGAGCAGGTTTGGCCGAGAAGCAGTGGATCTGTTCGCCACATGGGAGAACTCCCAGTGTCAATTATGGTTCTCACTGAGACCACGAGATGACCCACCGTTAGGAGTGGACGCCTTCGCTCACAGCTCGTGGCCAAAAATGCTCCTTTATGTGTTCCCTCCAGTTCTGCTGATATCACGGACCCTGGATGGGTCCGGGAAGAAGAACTGTCAGTCATCCTCATTGCTCCTGAACACATATGCGCTCCGTGGTTCCAGAATCTGCAGCGAGTGATATTGGGTCAGCCAGGGAAACTGCTGTGTGTGTGTGTGTGTGGGGGGGGGGGGGCACTCTCCTCCAGGCAGGAAGAGTGATCAGGAGTTACCCAGAAATAGGTCAGCATCTTTGGGTCTGTCCGCTGAACAGATCCGTTTAGAAAAGATGGACCTCCCACAGGATGTGGTGTGTATGTTCAGGGCTCACAAGCTGCTTCTACCACAGAGCTGTACATATTAAGTGGACAGTTTTTCAGCGCTGGTGCACAGAGAAAGGCGTGGAGGCCATCTCATGTCCACTAGGTGGCATGCTGTCCTGTCTGCAGCAGCTGATGAACAAAGATCTAGCGTTCAGCACAATTAAAACTTATGCTGCAGCTATTTCTTCTTGTCACGAGGGCTTCGGTGACAAAACAGTTCTTAATCACCCGTTGATGAAGCGTTTCCTGAAAGGTGTACAGAGACACAGACCGGTGTCACGTCCACTAGTTCCACAGTGAGACCTAATGATGGTCCTGCACACTCTGATCAAAGCTCCTTTTGAGTCTTTAGATCAGGTTTCACTTAAATTTCTGTCATTTTAAACAGCCTGCTGTTAGCTCTGACGTCGGCAAAGAAAGTGAGTGATTGTCTGCTCTCTCTGTTGCTCCCTCATGTCTCAGAATTCAAGCTGACGGCAATTCAGTTGTACTGCTTCTTAACCATGCTCTGAGAAGCATCACAAGCTCATTCAGATCGAAAGCGATAACCTTGGAGGGGTTTTATCCTCTTCCTCATAATTCTGAGGAGGAAGCAACATCTCACCTCCTTCTGTCCCATGCGCCCATTTTTCATGTTACGTGGCGCACACGGCGGCACTGCGCCGCTTTCAGCGTATGTTCGTGCATTACTGGGACAGCTCTTCAGGACATCCTCTATCCACCCAGCGTCTCTCACACTGCTTGTGTGAGGCTATTTCTGAAGCTTACAGTTCATCTGGACTGGATCCTCCAGAGAATCTCAGCGCATTCCACCAGAGGGTTTTCATCCTCCATGGCTCTTCATGGATGGATGACAGTGGAGGATATTTGTATGGCGGCTGCCTGGTCATTGCCATGTTCAATTATTTGTTTTTATCTACGTGATGTTTCTACTTTCTCCATGACCCATTCTGTTCTCAGGGTTCTGACAGAATGATTATTTGTTTCATGGAGCCTCACTTTTGAGCTCACACTTGCCTGCATGCAGTCGCAGTGTGAGATATTTATTATCAGTCACAAGTTCATGACTACTGATTTTATCGTTATTAATCTGTTCATCTTGAGGAGCTGTTGGTCTGCTCTGTTCATCGTTACACTGTTACAATTCGTATCCTCCGTTGTTTCTATTCACAGAAGCAGGTCTGCTATCTCAGCCTTTTTCCTCACCAGAGATCTTTTCTCCGGTGCGCTCCTGCGCATGGAGCACGCAATTATGCAGCGTGTAATTACGCACACAGAAGGCTGAGTGATGAAATGTTTTTTTGTACAAGCAGGTGCTTTATGTTGTGTCTGTGTGGACCCAGTGAGGCATAGACTACATCCTGCTACGCCTTTAACCCACTAGCGACAGCCATATTAGGCGAAGCCTATACGAAGTAGAACGTTGGTTAGGTTCTGTAACCCCAAATTCTATGAGTATAGGTGCAGCCCTTTAAGCTCTGGGCCTCACTGGTTCATAAATGGCTGAAAAAAAATGCTATTTGGGGGCCGATTACCCGGTCTCACCGTAATTTAAACGGACCGGGGATGAGGTCCACACAGTAGGTGGGCATGGACTTGTAAGGGTCTGCCTGCAGCCTGCCTTGCTGATGGCCGCTGATTGACAACACCTGGCGGCTATCAGTCTGATGAGCCTCTCCATCTACAAAAGTCTGCAGCCCAGTGTGACTCATCGCTGGAGCATATCACCTCTCATGGTATAGTACTGCTGTGCTAGATATTTCTTGGTGAAAAGAATTTGTTCACCTGTGTTCTCTTTTCCAGTTTCCTGATCCCTTGTGTTTTTTGATCTCCTCGTGACCTGTTTTGGACTCCTCGGCCTGTCAAGTGTTCCTCGTGCAATTTTTGCCTCCAGTTGCCAGCCTTCCTCGTTCCCTTGGATTCTCGTTTGGATTTCCTTCTCTGTTCATTCGTTGGACTGGAGGACCAGCTTCCCACCTTCGGATTTGGACTGTAAGAACAAAAACGCTCTTCAAACAAACAACTCAGATCTTCCCCTCTGGACAAACAATTAACCTGTCATCCCTCTTTCCAGGAGTTGCGGAGAAGCAGCGTGTGGATTTATTCACTGTACATGAATAAACACTGTTCTTTTTGTATCTCCCTGTGTCTGCCTCGTTCTGGGTCTCATATCATCTGGGTTCCTCGTGCGATCCTAACAGAAATGCTCCAGCCACAAAAGACCCAGAATGAGACCAAGGGCGAGCAGACAACTCCCGGTTCCCCGGAGGAACGGATCGATAGGTTGGATAAAGTTTTACAGCAAGTGTTGACTCACCAAACCACCGTCCAGTCCAACCTTCAGGAGCTCGGAGGTATGGTTTATTCCATTGAATGACAACTGCAAACTTCTTCCTCCTCAGCTCCAGTCGTTCCGCCAGCCCCCGCGGCTCCTGGTCCCATTCCTCCTGTGCAACAAATAATAGTTAAACCCTCTGAGTTCTTCACCGGAGACCCTGACCAACGTGGCGGCTTCTTGCTACAGTGCAGACTCGCCTTCGAGGGGGCTCCCTCTCATTTCTCCTCGGACTCGGCAAAGATCACCTTTTTTGTAAGTCAGCTCAAAGGTAATGCTCTCCGGTGGGCTCACTCATTTCTCCAGAGCCATGAAAATTCCTCTGTTACTTATGAACAATTTCTGCATGAGTTTCGTAGGATTTTTGATCGTCCCCTGCAGACTTCAAACACTACCAAGCGTTTGTTGAATTTACGACAGGGCCGTCGTAATGCCTCGGAATTCGCCTTGGAGTTTCGGATCCTTGCCACCCAGACAGGATGGGACGAATCAGCCCTACAAGGTATTTTCTTAAATTCCTTATCTGATTTTCTCAAAGAAAAGATTGCAACATGAGACGAGCCCGAGACTTTCGATAAGTTAATTGACCTTGCCATCTCCATCGATGGCCGCTTCTGGGAGAGAAAGAGAGAGGCAAACTACAATTTCCATCGATCCACGACTTTCGGGTTTCCGACCCCTCCAGGTGAGCCCAAGTCTGCACACTTGAACTACCTTTCCCAGAATCCTCCCACTTCCGGGTTTATGACCCCTCGCCACGAGTCCGTTTCACCCAAGCAGCCTCACATGGACTACAACTCCCAGTTTTCCATGTCTCCTGGTCCTAACCAATCATCTACCTGTCCTCTACGATATCACTCACCCGAGCCTATGCAGGTGGGGCGCGCACGGCTGACTCCTGCAGAGAGACAGCGGCGTGTATCCGCCCGTCTCTGCATTTATTGTGGTAACCCCGGTCATTTTATGCCCCACTGTCCATTTCGGGGAAACGAGAACTCCCACCAGTAAAGTGGGAGTTACTGGTGGGTACTTCTGCGTTAACCTCCCCATTTAAACTGTTGCTTCCCATGGTCATTCAGACTCCTGACCATCGCTTTTTGTTCTCCGCACTCATTGACTCGAGTGCAGAACAAAACTTGATTAGTGCAAATTTAGTTTAAAAACATTCCTTGCCGACTCGAGAGATCCCTCCAATTTCTGTTGCCGGCTTAACCGGAAACACATTGGCCCGTATAAATCAGAAAACTACCGATTTGCATGTCATCATCTCAGATAATCACTATGAGATGACTGATTTTTTTGTGTTTGACTCTCTCACGCCTCAGATAGTTCTAGGTTTCCCCTGGCTCCGTAACCATAACCCTGTTATTAATTGGGAATGTGGCTGCATTGACAAATGGAGCGACAAGTGTCTCAGTAACTGTCTCCGCTCCGCCATCAACGAGTCCCCTCGGGACACGCCTCCTCTAGAGGAAATTGATCTCACCTCCGTTCCTGCTGAATACCGCGACCTTGCGGCAGTCTTTAGCAAGCAACGCACGTTGTCTCTCCCTCTTCATCGTCCCTATGACTGCTCTATTGACTTGTTACCTGGCGCCCCCTTGCCGTCAAGTAGACTCTATAATCTTTTGGGTCCCGAAAGAGAATCCATGTATAATTATATTAATGAATCTCTTGCCTCAGGCATTATTTGACCCTCGACCTCCCCTGTGGGAGCTGGGTTTTTCTTCGTTTCTAAAAAAGATAGGACTCTCAGGCCGTGCATTGACTACCGCGGATTAAACAACATCACTATAAAGAATAAATATCCGCTCCCTCTCATCGACTCACTGCATGAACAATTACAGTCAGCTTCCTGCTTCACGAAACTTGATTTAAGAAACGCCTACCATCTCGTGCGTATTAAAGAAGGTGATGAGTGGAAGACTGCTTTTCGCACGCCTTTGGGTCACTTTGAATATCTGGTCATGCCCTTTGGGTTGACCAATGCCCCCGCGGTTTTTCAGGCTCTCGTCAATGATGTCCTGCGCGATTTTATTGGTAAATTTGTTTTCGTCTACCTCGATGACATTCTTATTTTTTCTCGTGACCCAACTCAGCACACTACACACGTTCGCACGGTTCTTCAGCGGTTGCAGGAGAACCAGTTGTTTGTCAAGGCCGAGAAGTGCAAATTTAATACCTCCGCTGTCTCCTTCTTGGGCTTTATATTTGAGGGCGAACGTTGTAGAACCGACCCTGAAAAGACCAGGGCTGTAGTCGACTGGCCGACCCCCGAGTCCAGGAAACAGTTACAATGTTTCCTGGGCTTCGCCAACTTTTACAGACGATTTATTAAGAATTATAGCCGTGTTACCGCCCCCCTGTCTCAGCTCACTTCCACTGTCTGTGCTTTTCACTGGACCCCAGAGGCTGAGGCCACCTTCAAGAGGCTCAAATCCCTCTTTTCCTCCACGCCTATCCTCTGCCATCCAGACCCCACACACCAGTTCCTACTGGAGGTGGACGCCTCTGACACTGGAGTGGGGGCGGTCCTTTCTCAGAGATCGCCTGCAGACAACAAGGTTCATCCCTGCGCCTTCTTTTCCCGACGTCTCTCGCAGTCTGAGCGCAGTTATGATGTGGGCAACCGCGAGTTGTTGGCGGTCAAGCTCGCGTTAGAGGAATGGCGGCACTGGTTGGAAGGCACAGATATTCCTTTTTTGATTTGGACCGACCATAAGAACTTAACGTATCTTAGGAACGCCAAGCGTCTGACTGCCTGTCAGGCTCATTGGTCGCTTTTTTAAAATAGATTTAATTTTGTTCTCACCTTCCGTCCGGGCTCGAAGAATGTTAAGCTCAATGCCCTGTCCAGACAGTTCGCTCCTCCCGACATGCCTGAGGGTTCTGATACCATCATTCCCCCCACCTGCGTTGTCGGCTCCCTCTCCTGGCCCATCGCCGCCACCGTTCAAGAAGCCCTCCTCTCCGAACCCGATCCTGGTGGTGGTCCTCTCGGTACCCTCTTTGTTCCCTCCAGCGTGCGGTCAGAGGTGCTCCAGTGGCTTCACACCAACAAGCTCTCTTGCCACCCTGGAGTCAACCGCATGCTCGCCCTCACAAAGACTCATTTCTGGTGGCCTTCCATGTCCAGGGACATTAAGGACTTTGTTTTGGCCTGTCCCGTCTGTGCCAGAAACAAGTCCGGTACCCAACCTCCGGTTGGCTCCCTGCTTCCCCTCCCAACCCCTAGTCGTCCCTGGTCCCACATCGCCCTCGATTTTGTTACCGGTATTCCCCCGTCTGACGGCAACACCACCATCCTCACGATTGTTGACCGTTTTTTCAAGGCTGTTCATTTTGTTCCCCTTCTCAAGCTCCCCTCTGCCCTTGAAACTGCTCACCTCCTCACTCTCCATGTCTTCAGGCTCCATGGCATCCCTTCGGACATCGTCTCCGACCGCAGCCCGCAGTTTGTCTCCCGGGTGTGGCACTCCTTTTGCAAATCGCTCGGGGCATCCGTTAGCCTTACCTCCGGATACCATCCTCAGGCTAACGGACAAGGAAAGCGCTGCAATCAGGAGTTGGGGTCCACCCTGCGCTGCCTGGTCGAGTCCAACCCATCATCATGGAGTCAACACCTGGTTTGGGTGGAGTACGCACACAACTCCCACTGTTCCTCTGCCACCGGTATGTCCCCCTTCGAGGCCTCCCTTGGTTACCTTCCCCATCTTTTCCCCAGTCTTGAGCCCGAATGCTAGGTTCCATCCGTGCAGCACCACTTCCGGCGGTGTCGTCGCGGCTGGCGCCAGGCCAAGGCGGCCCTCCTTAGGACCGCGGCCAAGGCAAAACGGTTCGCGGACCGCCACCGTTTAGCGATGCCCGCCCACCAGATGGGTCAGCAGGTGTGGTTGTCCACCAGGGCCATCAAGCTGTGGGACACCCCCCCCAAGCTGGCACCCCGCTTCATCGGGCCCTTCCCTATTGTCCACATTATCAACTCCTATGCTGTTCATCTCAAACTTCCCAGGGCCATGAGGATTTATCCCACTTTTCACGTCTCCCAGATTAAACCTGTCTCCTTAAGTCCCCTGTGCCCCCCATCTGACCTCCCTCCGCTGCCTCGTCTGATCGCCAACCACCCTGCGTTCACCGTCAGTTCCATCCTTGTCATGCGACGCAGGGGTAGGGGGTTCCAGTACCTGGTCGATTGGGAGGGGTACGGTCCTGAGGAGAGGTCATGGAGCCCCAGGTCCTTTATCCTTGACCCCAGCCTCATCTCCAGGTTTTTCAGGGACCACCCCGAGAAGTGCCTCAGGTCGCCTGGAGGCAATTCTTGAGGGGGGGGGGATGTACTGTAAGGGTCCCACTGCCTGCAGCCTGCCTTGCTGATGGCCGCTGATTGACAACACCTGGCGGCTATCAGTCTGATGAGCCTCTCCATGTACAAAAGGCTGCAGCCCAGTGTGACTCATCGCTGGAATATATCACCTCTCATGGTATAGTACTGCTGTGCTAGATATTTCTTGGTGAAAAGAATTTGTTCACCTGTATTCTCTTTTCCAGTTTCCTGATCCCTCGTGTTTTTTGATCTCCTCGTAACCTGTTTTGGACTCCTCGGCCTGTCAAGTGTTCCTCGTGCCATTTTTGCCTCCAGTTGCCAGCCTTCCTCGTTCCCTTGGATTCTCGTTTGGATTTCCTTCTCTGCTCATTCGTTGGACTGGAGGACCAGCTCCCCTCCTTCGGATTTGGACTGTAAGAACAAAAACGCTTTTCAAACAAACAACTCAGATCTTCCCCTCTGGACAAACAATTAACCTGTCGTCCCTCTTTCCAGGAGTTGCGGAGAAGCAGCGTGTGGATTTATTCACTGTACATAAATAAACACTGTTCTTTTTGTATCTCCCTGTGTCTGC
Source organism: Nematolebias whitei (assembly GCF_014905685.2). Lineage (NCBI taxonomy): Eukaryota > Metazoa > Chordata > Actinopteri > Cyprinodontiformes > Rivulidae > Nematolebias > Nematolebias whitei. Next base: position 1,523,629 of record NC_056516.1, on the reverse strand, counting down.
CTCGTTCTGGATCTCATATCATCTGGGTTCCTCGTGCAATCCTAACAGAACTAAAGTTTTCAGTGCTGCGCTACGCGTGTAGGGATAAACCCACTAGCAACAGCCGTGTTTTGCCAGAGTAAGTTTTGCTGCATCGACAGCGTTTTGTTTTGTTGTTTAAATAAATTTATTTTATTTGAACTCCTGCCTCGCTCGCCTGCCTGCATATGGGTCTAAACATTGAGGATTGTGACCGAATTATTATTTTTATATATGAATGTTTTTGTTCAGACGACTTCTGTTGTGACTTGGTGCTATATAAATAAACTGAATTGAATTGAAATAGAATTAGTGTGTGTGAAAAGATGGAAGGAACACAGTCAGCATCTGTTCACAAATAATAAAAAAAAGTGCAATGTTTACATTAAATGTCAAAGTATTAACACGTGATTGACATCAGTGGTTGTGTTGGCTCAACTTATATTCACCATTCAGCAACAAACCTTTTGATGATTTTTAAATCAGCTGTTTACATCAACATAAGTAACCAGAGAGAAAGGCAAACAGGAGGTGTCTAAATAAAGGTTGAATGAAAGGAGTTCAAGTTTTTATTCTGAGTTAAAAAACTCCTTTAGTCAAATAGTCAATAACGTTATATCAGTTTTTTTTCTGTGCTAAATGAAAAACTATGTATGAGAGAGAAATTTACTGGACTCATTTTTATCTGATGAGTGCTGTTAGCAAAAAGCCTCCTGGGTTCATGTTGACAGCATTTAGCTTGTCTTAGCATTAGCATGATTTGAACACTATCTAATTATGTTATTAGAGCTCATCCACTAATCTTCATTACATAAAATCATTGCAGCAAAAACACAGAAATAAACACGTGAAAAAAAAACTATAAGGTAATCATAATGTAAACGTTGATCACATATTTGCTACAAAGATAATATTTGCTAGAAGAGTGTACTCCTGTGGCTGTCAACAGTTCCTGGTTCTTCACCTCACATGACATCATTATTGATGACTCCAGCTTTATTTCATTTCACCTTTATTTCACCAGGCATAAACACTAAGAACACATTCTTATTTACAGTGCTGGCCTGGCAGCACCAACAGGTACTTGAGGGGTCAAGGAATGATCAGATCATCGTTGTTCACTGCAATGTTTTGCTCGTAAGGGTAACTAGTGGGTCACATGACTGAAAACTATCCAAAGTAACCTAAAGTCATTTTCAGAAATATATATCTGGACATTGATTTTTTTGTTCCACTAAACCATAAAGTAATGCTATCCCAGGACTTACAGTTCAGTAAAGCACCCCACCCCCCTGACAGCCAAACTCATCTGTTCTCTGAATGGATTGTTAAATTTATGATTGACATGTCATTGACCAATCAGCTGAGAGGAAGAAAAATCTGCTCATAATTTGTACTTGTAAAATGAAAATCACAGAGATTTTCACAAAGTTTTTGGCTTTGTATCTGTAAATGGACCTTCGCAAAAAAGACTTGTAACGTGTAATTATTTATTTACAAATACATGTACTTTTTTTTTTCTTTTAGATGGCCTCCCTTCTCCCCTTACAGCCATCCTCTCCACACCATTATTATGAAATATTTATTCTAGTGATTATCTAGTGTAGTTTTTTTTTTTAATACAATAAAATACATATACTTTTTAAACACAAATTCCTATCTACATTTGCACAAAGCACAAATTTATTTTACAAACACACAAAACTAATTTACAAGCACAACATATTTATGACCTGATTCCGTGCCCATGGTCGATGAACTGAACTGGACTTGGTAGCAGAAAATTTTCTTTGGTGAGTCCAGAAATGAACAAACCCCCCCCCCCCCCCCCCCCACACACACACACACACACACACACACACAAAACCAAACAAACCTGAATCAGCAATCATAAAGCAGTTATTTTACAGAATCAATCCATCATCTTTACTTGTTTCTTCTTTTCTGGGTCATGGGGGTCACTGGTGCCCATATCCAGCAGTCACTGTGCGAGAGGTGGGGAACACCCTGGACAGATGGAGACAAACAACCATTCAAACCTAAGGACAATCTAGAGTTACCAATCAGCCTATGCACGTTTTTGGTCTGTGGATGGAAACCTGAGTACCTGTAGAAAACACACATGCATGGAGAGAACATGCAAACTCAGAAAGGCTCTTGACTAAGATTCAATCTAGCAACTTTATCCCTTAGAGGAGACAGTTCTACCATCTTAAATGATTCTTAAACAGGGGTCAACAGCAGACTGTACGGGGCCAGTCTTTGATGTGTCATAGCATTAATAATGATAACATTAAATATTATACTTTTGTCTATTTCTAATTTCTGTTTCTAATACAAATGTTTTCAACTGTAACATTTTGTAAAGTTTATAGTATCTTCTAACAGTTAAAATCTCAGCAGTCACTGAAGAGTTCATATCTTCTGTGATGTCACCATGCAGGAAATCTGAGGTAGGATTAGGCACGAGAAGATACATTTAGAATAAAATGACTTGTCTCTCATTAGTAACTCCTACTCTTTGATTCAGAGTGATTTCTCTGACAGAAATAAAGTGTGTAAATATTCCCCAAGACTTGGTTCCTGCTGTGACAGCGCTGTCCAGCAGGTGGTGGTGTCTCCCACTTTTCCCCCTGCCTGCATCCTATAATTACTGAAAGTCTCAACAATGGAGCCATTTTATCACTAGAGAGCTAAGAACCCAGAGCAGTCCATAAATTAGGATAAATAGTCTAATAGCATTATGTTTAGGGATGGATTAATCTGATGTAAAGCAATAGGTCAGTTACGCCTCTAATGAGCAGAGAGCAGCAAGTCGCTCAGAGCTCTGCATAGCTCTGGGCAGATATCGATTCACACAGATTGACTGTAGCATCTGTTCAGGCAGTAAAGATGCCTCCTCATCTCACCATGAGGGGTGAGAGAAGGGCAGAATCTGATTCTTACAAACAAGGAGAAAAAATTATCCGTTCTTGTTCATCCAAACATGAGAGCATTTACCCTAACCTTCTCTCAAGGTGACCAACTTTATTGTCCCCCATCACGGAGCAAAGAAGGGGAATTGGAAATACACTCGATCTGTGCATGTTGTGAGCTTGATAACTTATAAAATATGTGAGGTTCCATTTTGGTGGCTACATCTAGTTGTAAAAACGTTCGCTATAAAAAAAATTGGGTTGGCATGTCAAAATCCAAGATGGCTGCCATTATAAATGTGTTGTCAGCATAATTTAAAAAATATCTTTAGTACTTTCTTCTATTTTGGTGTGTGGCTACATCTATGTGCAAAATAGTTTATATAAAAAATAACCAATTATTTATTAAATTATTGGTCACCCCTTGGCTCCGACATTGTTCCAGGTGATGGATAAATTGTTCCCTCCACTCGAAGTGACTCACAAATAATAATAATAATAATAATGTGTTATGTGCTGTCATCATTGTATGTTCCCATACAATTGTGAAATTGGCTCTCTGCATTTGACCCGTCCACCACCAGGTGGAGCAGTGGGCAGCTATTGAACACGCCGGGGAGCATTTGGGGATAGGGTGCGCTGCTCAGAGACACCACGAGATGTGCAATGACTGTGGATCGAACCTGGGCCTTTTGGGTCCCGAGTTGGCTGCCCTGCCTCTACACCACAGGGTGGCTGTGGCTGAGTGGTTAGAGCAGTCGTCCTCCAATGCGAGAGTTGGGGGTTCAAATCCACCAGCAGTCACATGCTGAAGTGTCCCTGGGCAAGACACAGAACCCCTCATAACCTCTGATGTGTGTCCCATCAGTGTATGAATGTGATCTAAAGCTCTGATGAGTCTCTTTAGAATTATTTGTTCAATTAGTTTGCAGATGATACAGCGGTGGTGGGATGCATCACAAACAATGATGAGTCCAGCTACAGGCAAGAGGTGGAACACCTGGAGAGCTGGTGCAGAGAGAATAACCTTCACATCAATGTGAAGAAGACAAAGGAGATGATTGTGGACTTCAGAAGGAACAAAAACACCTACACCCCCCTGAACATAAGAGGATCTGCGGTGGAAGTGGTCTCCAGCTACAAGTACTTGGGTGTACACATGAATGACAACCTCAGCTGGAGCAACAACACCACCAGCCTGATCAAGAAAGCTCATCAGAGACTCTACTTCCTCAGACGGCTGAGGCGAGCTGGTCTGGGAAGCTCAGTCCTCACCTCCTTCTACAGGTGTGCAGTGGAGAGCATCCTGTGCTCGAGCATCAATGTGTGGCATGGAGGCTGCACAGCTGCAGAAAGAAAAGCTTTGCAGAGTGTGGTGAAGGCTGCACAGAAATCTGTTGGAATCAGCCTCCCCACCATCACAGACATCTACACCTCCAGATGCAGGAAGAGGGCCACCTGCATCATGAAGGACCCCACTCACCCAGCACACACACTTTTTGCCCCACTCCCCTCAGGAAGGAAGTTAAGGAGCATTAAGTGTAGAACCACTAGACTGAGGAACAGCTTCTACCCTGAGGCTGTTAGACTCATGAATCTCTAACTAGAATAATCACTGTGAAAAACCATATCATGTTGCTGCTGATCTGTTTCATGTTGCTGCTGATCTGTTTCAATGTTGATGTGTTCATGCGTGCACATCTGCTCACAGACTCATGTTCATGTTTGTGCTGATGTTCAATGTTTTATGTTATGAGTGCTTAGTGTATATTTAGTTGATGTTTTTCTTAGTTCATATCTTAGATGTTATTACTGTTTTTCTCTTACATTTTATTGTTGGATGTAACTGGGACCCTGTGTACATAATTTCGCTCCACCACATGTACCACATGAGGTGCGAATGACAATAAAGAAACTCTGACTCTGACTCTGATTATCTTTGTAGAGATCTAGTAGAGTGCTGTATGAACGGGTAAATGAGGCACAGATTGTAAAGCACTTTGAGTATCTTGAAATAAGATACAAAGGCGCTATATAAGTACAGTCCATTTACCATTACCATCTCTGCCCCCAAATCCTTCACAAGAAAAGTAAACCTCCCTCTCTTCTCCTACCACTGATTATCTTACACCAAAATAATTCAGATTTACTTGCATTCACTGTTTAATTTCAGTCCAGAAAAACACTAATCTCAACAACTACAAACATTCACTAATCAAATTCCTCAGTGATGGGGGACATCAGAGAATCGCTTGTCAGGAATTTTATAATATGATCAGACTTTCTCAGATCATTTTTCATCACTAACTGTGATGTAGTACAGAACCAGTGTGCTGCAGGACGAGGTCTGGCTTAGTGACGAAGACGCCCACAGTCAAACCATTCACTCTACAAGAACACAGACAGCGTAAAAAGACAGGAAGGGAGCAGGAAATTATCTGATGACTCAGAAACATTCTGTTTGAACTTTAGGTAGAGCACCCCAACAATTTTCAGTCAGGTCATCTGGACAGTTTCTTTTATTGCTGAAACGTTTCATCTGGACATTTTTGGTTTTGAACCAATTTGACATGACTGTCGACGAGGAAGAGGGCTGGTACAAGAGGAGGGGGCGTGCCAAAGAGACCATTTTAGCACGAACATAGCTGTTTGTTCCACTTTGTAGTAAGCTGTTTTGGGGGAAGAATCAATTTTGTGTTGCGCGTTTCCTTGACTGATGAAGCCTTCTGGATAGAAGGTGAAACGTTTCAGCAAAAAAAGAAACTGTCCAGATGACCTGACTGAAAATTGTTGGATTGTATACCTGGGTTATTGAGCATGGACTTTTTTGGTTTAGGTAGAGCAGGAAAAATTTGAACTAGGGTGTACTGTAACTAGCCTCTTTAGGTTTGCTGCAAACTCTTAAAAATATGCCATTTCAATATTGTTCTAGCTGTATGATTATTAGAGGCACACTTTAGAAAATAAAGGCCTTCTCCTCCAAATACACCATATAGTTATCCCACACACAATTAATAGAACGTAGCAAAGCCTAGCAATACTTCAAGGTATGAATTTGTGCCAAAATTGTAAACTTAGATCATGTTAGGTTTGGTGAATTCGTCATATGTATAAATCAACACAACGTCAACAATAAAATGAAATGCTCAGGACGAGAAGAACCGTATCGAACCACCAAAAAAGCAACAGCAAATACCAAATCACGCAGCAAAAATACAGAACCAAGGCATCAAAAGTGAAAAAGAAATAAATCTACAGCAGCATGGTCCTATTGGCAGAGTGGTTCTGATGAAAATCCATCCATTGGTTTATGAGATATTTTGTTAACAGAGAAATAATGTTGACTGAAACAAATAATGCCAAGGGTTGACACAAAGATGTTGTGCAATGTGTTGTTAGGATTGCGCGAGGAACCCAGATGGTATGAGACCCAGAACGAGGCAGACACAGAGGAAGTACAAAAGAACAGTGTTTATTATTTACAGTGAGAATTAATCCACATGCTGCTTCTCAGCAACTCCTGGAAAGAGGGACGACAGGTTAATATTGGTCCAGAGGGGAAGACCTGAGTGGTTTGTTTGAAGAGCGTTTTTGTCCTTACAGTCCAAATCCGAAGGAGGGGAGCTGGTCCTTCAGTCCAAGGAGTGAGCAGCGGAGGGAAATCCAACAAGGGTCCAAGGGAACGAGGAAGGCTGGCAACTGGAGGCAAAAATGGCACGAGGAATACCTGACAGGCCGAGGGATCCAGATCAGGTCACGAGGAGATCCAAAAACACGAGGAACCAGGAAACTGGAAAAGAGAACACAGGTGAACAAATTCTTTTCACCTAGACATATCTAGCTCAACAGTACTATACCATGAGAGGTGATATGCTCCAGCGATGAGTCACACTGGGCTGCAGACTTTTGTAGATGGAGAGGCTCATCAGGCTGATGACCGCCAGGTGTTGTTAATCAGCGGCCATCAGCAAGGCAGGCTGCAGGCAGTGGGACCCTTACAGTACCCCCCCCCTCCCCCGGCCCCCTCAAGAATCACCTCCAGGTGACCTGAGGCGCTTCTCGGGGTGGTCCCTGAAAAACCTGTAGATGAGGCTGGGGTCGAGGATAAAAGATCTGGGAATCCATGACCTCTCCTCAGGACCGTACCCCTCCCAATCGACCAGGTACTGGAACCCCTACCCCTACGTCGCACGTCCAGGATGGATCTGACGGTGAACGCAGGGTGGTTGTCGATTACGTGGGGCGGCGGGCAAGAACAGGGGTTGCCAGGGGACTGAACTGAACTTTGCGGTTGCACCAAGTAGAATTCCTCTGGTGGAGATGATCACAGCCACAGAATCAGCCATCCGCAACAACAAAATGAAAGAGGGTGAAGCAGAACAGCTCAGAATCAAAGTTTCATCCTGCCTCAGCAATGCCAAACCACCACCTTCCAACATCAGTAGAGAGGAGAGGGATGCACTCACCACTCTTAGCAAGGACAAAAACATCATCATTCTCCCAGCAGACAAAGGAAGGTGCACAGTGATTTTGAAACAGAAAGACTATCATGAGAAAGTTATGACACTCCTTAGTGACTTAACCACTTATGAACCTCTGAAAAGAAATCCAGGAAGTGGTTACAAGAAGAAATTAATAGATTGCCTGAACAATTTGGAGCAGGACAAGGTTATTGACCATATTCTGTACCACAGACTGTACCCAGGGTAGGCCACACCTAGTCTTTATGGTTTACCTAAAATCCACAAACAAGGCGTACCTTTAAGACCAATTGTTAGCATGATTAACTCTGTCACTTACAATGATTCCAAACATCTGGCGTCTGTACTCATCCCTTTAGTTGGCAGCTCAGAACACCACATACAGAACACCATGGACTGTGGATAAGGTGAGGGATGTCATCATGGAGACGGATGAAACAATGGTCTCTTTTGATGTCACATCACTCTTTACATGCATTCCTGTTGATGATGCAGTAGAGGTGGTCAGTTTAAGATTAAAATCAGACACCACTCTGAGCAGTAGGACCACGCTTTCCACAGAACAACTGTGTCAACTCTTGAAACTGTGCCTGCAGTCAACCTACTTCACATATGGGGAGCAATATTATAGGCAGAAACATGGGTGTGCTATGGGGTCTCCAGTTTCTCCTATTGTTGCCAACCTGTACATGGAGGAGGTAGAAAAGAGAGCCTTGACGTCCTTTTCAGGGACACCACCAAGTCATTGGTTCAGGTATGTTGACGACACCTGGGTTAAAATTAAATCTCAGGAAGTCCAACATTTTACTGACCACATCAACTCTGTGGATAAATACATCAAGTTCACACGAGAAGATGTAAAAAAGGGCAAGTTGGCTTTCTTGGACTGTGAGGTCTCAGTCTCTGATAGAGGACATTTGCAAACTGAGGTGTACCGCAAACCCACCCACACAGACCAGTATTTGCAGTTTGACTCCCATCACCCTTTGGAGCACAAGTTAGGAGTCATCAGGACTCTGTATCACAGAGAAGACAGCATCCCCACTAGCTCGGGAGCCAGGCAGAAGGAGAAATCCTACACAAGACAGGCTCTAGAGCAATGTGGATATCCTAACTGGGGCTTCCTGAAAGCAGAGAAGAAACCCAAACAGGACTCCAGTCAGCCATCAGGTGAAAAGGAGGAACCCAGACCAGTGGTCATTCCGTATGTTGAGGGGGTATCAGAGAAACTGAGACGTTTATTTTCTAAACATAACGTCCCAGTGGCTTTTAAACCCCAAAATACATTAGGGCAAAGACTGGTTCATCCCAAAGATCCAGTCCCCCGGCACAAACAGAGTAATGTTGTGTATGCTGTTCAGTGTCAGGAAGGCTGTGATCAGTCTTACATCGGGGAAACTAAACAGCCACTGGCCAAAAGGATGGCCCAGCACAGAAGATCAACATCATCAGGCCAGGATTCTGCGGTCTACACTCATCTCCAGGCCAGCGGTCACTCTTTCAAGGATGAAGATGTTCACATCCTGGACAGAGAGGAACGATGGTTTGAGAGAGGAGTAAAGGAGGCCATCTTTGTGAAAAGAAATCGTCCATGGTTAAACAGGGGTAGAGGCCTACGTGTTCATTTGTCTCCCTCTTACAATGCTGTGATTGCTAGTATCACTCAGCCCTCTGTGAGTAGTAAACAGCCATCAGTGTGCTAATGACCCATTGTTAGGCTGATGGTCCTTCTGGAGCATGTGATCAGCTGGTTTTGGTAGTCAGCAGCAAATTGGTTGATCCACTCTGAGAAGGTGCTATTTAAGAGACTGAGCTGAATACAGCACCTCAGACTGAGGAAGTCTCTTGGATGAGAGACGAAACGTTTCTATATTTTTTTTGCTTTGTTTTGTTTTTTGTTTTTTTGAATGTCCAGAGGACCAGATTGAACTTTTTTGGAATCGTGAGGATGGTGGTGTTGCCGTCAGTCAGGGGAAGGCCGGTCACAAAATCGAGGGCGATGTGGGACCAGGGGCGACTAGGTGTTGGGAGGGGAAGCAGGGGGCCAGCCGGAGGTTGGGTAAAGGACTTGTTTCTGGCACAGACGGGACAGGCCGAAACAAAGTCTTTAATATCCTTGGACATGGAGGGCCTCCAGAAGTGAGTTTTAGTGAGGGCAAGCATGCGGTTGACTCCAGGGTGGCAAGAGAGCTTGTTCGTGTGGAGCCACTGGAGCACGTCGGACCGCACGCTGGAAGGAACAAAGAGGGTACCGGGGGGACCACCACCAGGATCGGGTTCGGAGAGGAGGGTCTCCTGAACGGTAGCGGTGATGGGCCAGGAGAGGGAGCCGACAACGCAGGTTGGGGGAACAATGGTATCGGAACCCTCAGGTATGACGGGAGGAGCAAACTATCTGGACAGTTCCAGACATGGAACTCATCCATGTCTGGAACTGGAACTGGAACACACTTGACTCATCCTCCGGGTGAGTCAAGTGTGTTTTCTGAACTTGTGCCTGCTGATTATAGTTTTCTTAATTGCCCGAGGTCATCTGGAAGAGGTGGAGGAGTGTTGGCTGTTTTTAAGAAAATCTGGAAATGTAGACTGTTACAGACACCATCTTTTCAGACCTTTGAGCTGCTGCATTTTGAACTGGGCCGCTCCAACCCCATGTTGATTGCTTTATCGACCGCCCAAATCCACCGCAGGCTTCATCAGTGAACTGTCTGTCTTTCTCACTGCAATACTGTTAAAATACGACCGTGTGCTGATTCTAAGGGACTTAAATGTGCCCGTCTGTTGCCCTGAAAAGCCTTTGTTCAGGACTTTTTAAATCTGATCCACTCTTTAAACCTGGTGCAAAATGTTGTCGGCCCCACACACCATCAGGGTCACACTCTTGATATTGTTCTGTCTTGTGGTGTCTCTGTGCTAAATCTGGAAATTGGGGATGCTGTCATGTCTGATCACAAACCAATCTCATTTTTAATACCTCTTGCTCGTGTCTCTAAATCTCCCGCTCCACCCAGGACCTGTCGTATACTTAACCCTTCAACCGCTGCTCGTTTTTCCTCTGCCTTTGTTACCACTGCTGCTACAACACCTGAAACCTCTGCCTGTGTCGGTGCTCAGGAGCTGCTTAGTAACCACAATGTGACCTGCACTAAGATCTTGGATCTGGTTGCCCCACTAAAAGTCAGGAAACCAAGGAGAGCCCAGTACCCATGGATGAATGAGACCACCAGGGCAGCAAGACGCCTGTGTAGGAGAGCTGAGCGCAGGTGGAAAAAGGACCATCTCCAGGTTTCTTTCATTTTGCTCAAAACCTGTTAAAAAAATTACCAGAACACTGTCAAATCTGAAAAAAAACAAATAATTCTCCCAACTCATCAACTCAAATAGACACAACCCCCGCGCCCTATTCACAACAGTAAATTCCATTCTAAATGTCCCTTCGTATTCATGTATGGAGGCCTCTGTTGACACCTGTAATGACCACTAAATTCTTTGTTACCAAAGTGGAGTTGATCAGGGCCTCCATCCCCCGCTCCTTAGACCACCCATCAGCTTTTGTTTCGTGTTCTGCTACTTTCAGGCAATTCAAACCAATCACACTCCCATTGTTAAACAAAGTTGCTGGTCACATGAAGCCATCAGGATCACCATTGGACCCCATCCCAGCAACATTGTTCAAACAGGTTCTACCAGCGATTGGGCATGCTGTTCTAACAATACTAAACAGTAGTATTGCTACAAGCGTGGTCCCAGAGGCGTTCAAACATGCAGTAGTCACACCGTTAATTAAGAAACCTGGTCTTGACCCTTCAGCCTGCTCAAATTACAGACCAATCTCAAAACTCCCCTTTCTGTCCAAAATCCTGAAAAAAGTAGTTTTTACTCAGTTAAATCAGTTTTTAACTGAGAACAAAATCTTTGAGGTCTTTCAGTCTGGTTTCAAGCAGCTCCACAGCACCAAAACAGCTTTGGTTAGGGTTTGTAATGACATTTTAACAGCAAATGATTCTGGTCATTTTGTGGCTCTTGTACTCCTCGATCTTACTGCCGCTTTCGATACTGTTGACCACAGTATCCTCATCTCTCGGCTTGAACACTGGGTTGGGATTACAGGTGCTGCATTAGACTGGTTCCGCTCATACCTCTCTGACAGGAGTTTTTGTGTGAAGGTGGGTAAAAATCTATCCACTTCAATGCCTCTTTCCTGCGGTGTCCTGCAGGGCTCGATTCTCGGACCCCTTCTATTTTCACTCTATCTGCTTCCGCTGGGGTCGATCCTAAGAAAACATGGTATTCCATTCCATTGCTACGCCGATGACTGTCAGATCTACCTGCCACTGAAACCAGCCAGTGCTTGTTCCGTCCACCCTCTCCTCAAATGTCTGGACGACATTAAGACATGGATGGCTTCAAATTTTCTAAGTTTTAACGCCCAGAAGACTGAAGTCATTGTCTTTAGCCCTAGCTCAGCTGCCGCCTCTTATCCTGTGAACCTGGACTCCCTTCAGCCTTATCTGAAGCACTCTGTTAAAAACCTTGGAGTGGTTTTTGACTCGGATTTTAAGTTCGACAAACAGATCAGTTCGGTTCTGCAGAGAAGCTTCTTCCAACTGCGACAGGTAGCTAAGCTCAAGCCAGTGCTGTCTAGACCCGACCTTGAGACACTAGTCCATGCATTCATCACAACCCGCCTGGACTATTGTAATTCACTGTATGCTGGGGTCAGCCAGGCCTCTATCTCAAGGCTACAGCTCGTCCAGAATGCTGCAGCTCGGCTCTTAACCGGTACACCGAGGTATAAGCACATCACACCAGTTCTGTCCTCCCTACACTGGCTTCCTGTGAGAACTAGGATTGATTTCAAAATTCTCCTCCTGACCTATAAGTGCCTAAATGGCCTCGCACCCATCTACCTCTCTGAGCTACTGGAACCATATGTTCCCTCTCGGGCTCTGAGATCATCCGATCAGCTGCTTTTGGTTGTTCCAAAAACACGACTGAAGCTCCGAGGAGATCGGGCATTTTCAGTCATGGGTCCCAAACTGTGGAACAACCTACCCCCCAACATTAGGCATGCCACCTCCCTTCCTGTGTTCAAATCCCTGCTAAAAACATATCTGTTCTCTCTGGCGTTTCATACTGTGTGAGTTGATTTAGTATAACTTGTTCCATGTCTTCATTTTAATCAGAGTCAGAGTCAGAGTTTCTTTATTGTCATTCGCACCTCATGTGGTACATGTGGTGGAGCGAAATTATGTACACGGGGTCCCAGTTACATCCAACAATAAAATGTCTAAGAAAAACAGTAATAACATCTAAGATATGAACTAAGAAAAACATCAACTAAATATACACTAAGCACTCATAACATAAAACATTGAACATCAGCACAAACATGAACATGATGCTGTTGTTTTAATTTTTTAAGGTATATTCTTACTGCTTTTTATTTCTTAGTGTTACCCTTAGTGTTAAGCACTTTGATAACAGTCTATCTGTTTTAAATTGTGCTCTATAAATAAATATGACTTGACTTGACTTGACAGGGCATCGGGTTTGACGTTCTTTGAGCCCGGACGGAAAGTAAGGACAAAATTAAATCTATTAAAAAAAAGCGACCAACGGGCCTGACGGGAGGTCAGACGCTTGGCGTTCCTAAGATAAGTAAGGTTTTTGTGGTCAGTCCAAATCAAAAAAGGGATCTCTGTGCCTTCCAACCAGTGCCGCCATTCCTCTAACGCGAGCTTGACCGCCAATAGCTCGCGGTTGCTCACGTCATAATTGCGCTCCGATTGAGAGAGACATCGGGAAAAGAAGGCGCAGGGATGAACTTTGTTGTCGGCAGGTGATCACTGAGAAAGAACCGCCCCTACTCCAGTGTCAGAGGCGTCCACCTCCAGAATGAACTGGTGCGTGGGGTCTTGATGGCAGAGGATGGGTGTGGAGGAAAAGAGGGACTTGAGCTTCTTGAAAGCGGCCTCAGCCTCTGGGGTCCAGTGAAAAGCACGGGCGGTAGAAGTGAGCTGAGACAGGGGGGCGGCGACATGACTATAATCCTTAATAAAACGCCTGTAAAAATTTGCAAAGCCCAGGAAACGTTGTAACTGTTTCCTGGACTCGGGGGTCGGCCAGTCGACTACAGCCCTGGTTTTCTCGGGGTCCGTTCGACAACGCCCGCCCTCAAAAATAAAACCCAGGAAGGAGACGGTGGAGGTATTAAACTCACATTTCTCCGCCTTAACGAACAACTGGTTCTCCAGCAGCCGCTGAAGAACTGTGCAGACGTGAGCAGTTTGCTGAGTGGGGTCGCGAGAAAAAATAAGAATGTCGTCGAGATTAAACGGGTTCTTTCATTTTTCTGGACTGTATAACATACGTGCAT
>NC_056516.1:1502797-1509826 GCF_014905685.2 Nematolebias whitei | reverse complement strand
CATATGATCCTAAGGTCAAGTTTTGACATCAGGTCAAGTTCACTACACAGAAAACGAAAAGCGATGGTCAGGAGTCTGAATGACCATGGGAAGCAACAGTTTAAATGGGGAGGTTAACGCAGAAGTTCCACCAGTAACTCCCGCTTTACTGGTGGAAGTTCTCGATTCCCCGAAATGGACAGTGGGGCAGAAAATGACCGGGGTTACCACAGTAAATGCAGAGACGGGCGGATACACGCCGCTGTCTCTCTGCAGGAGTCAGCCGTGCGCGCGCCACCTGCATAGGCTCGGGTGAGCGATCCCGTGGAGAAAAAGAAGATGATTGGTTGAGGCCAGGAAGCATGGAGGACTGGGAGTTGTAGTTCAAGGGAGGCTGCTTGGGTGAAACGGACTCGGGGCGAGGGGTCGTGAACCCGGAAGTGGGAGGATTCTGGGAAGTGTAGTACAAAGGTGCAGACTTGGGCTCACCTGGAGAAGTCGGAAACCCGGAAGTCGGGGATCGATGGGAATTGTAGTTTGCCTCTCTCCTCCTTTCCCGGAAACGGTCATCGATGGAGATGTAAGTCTATTAACTTGTCGAAAGTCTCGGGCTTGTCTCGCGTAGCCATCTGGTCTTTGAGAAAATCAGATAAAGAGTTTAAGAAAATACATTGGAGAGCAGACTCGTCCCATCCTGTTTGGGCAGCAAGGATCCGAAACTCCAGGGCGAACTCTGAAGCGTTACGACGGCCCTGTCGTAAATTCAACAAAGCTTGGCGGCGTTCGACGTCTGCAGGGGGCAATCAAAAATCCTACGAAACTCATGCAGAAATAGTTCATAGGTTGCAGAGGGATTTTCATGGCTCAGGAGAAATGAGTGAGCCCACCGGAGAGCGTTACCCTTGAGCTGACTTACGAAAAAGGTGATCTTGGCCACGTCCGAGGAGAACTGAGAGGGAGCCCCCTCGAAGGCGAGTCTGCACTGCAGCAAGAATTCGCCACATTGGTCAGGGTCTCCGGTGAAGAACTCAGAAGGTTTAATAAATATTTGTTGAACAGGAGGAATGGAACCAGGAGCCACGGGGGCTGGCGGAACGACTGGAGCTGAGGAGGAAGAAGCTTGCAGTTGACGTTTAATGGAATAAATCATACCGTCGAGCCCCTGAAGGTTGGATTGGACTGTGGTTTGGTGAGTCAGCACCTGATGTAAAACTTTACCCAACCCGTCGATCCGTTCCTCCGGGGAACCGGGGGTTGTCTGTTCGCTCTTGGTCTCATTCTGGGTCTTTTGTGGCTGGAGCAATTCTGTTAGGATTGCGCGAGGAACCCAGATGGTATGAGACCCAGAACCAGGCAGACACAGGGGAAGTACAAAAGAACAGTGTTTATTATTTACAGTGAGAATTAATCCACACGCAGCTTCTCAGCAACTCCTGGAAAGAGGGACGACAGGTTAATGTTGGTCCAGAGGGGAAGACCTGAGTGGTTTGTTTGAAGAGCGTTTTTGTCCTTACAGTCCAAATCCGAAGGAGGGGAGCTGGTCCTTCAGTCCAAGGAGTGAGCAGCGGAGGGAAATCCAACGAGGGTCCAAGGGAACGAGGAAGGCTGGCAACTGGAGGCAAAAATGGCACGAGGAATTCCTGACAGGCCGAGGGATCCAGATCAGGTCACGAGGAGATCCAAAAACACGAGGAACCAGGAAAATGGAAAAGAGAACACAGGTGAACAAATTCTTTTCACCTAGACATATCTAGCTCAACAGTACTCTACCATGAGAGGTGATATGCTCCAGCGATGAGTCACACTGGGCTGCAGCCTTTTGTAGATGGAGAGGCTCATCAGGCTGATGACTGCCAGGTGTTGTTAATCAGCGGCCATCAGCAAGGCAGGCTGCAGGCAGTGGGACCCTTACAGTTGCACTCTAAAGTATATGCTGGTAACAAAGCTGAACTATGACTTCAAACTTTAGCTCAAAGTGTAAAAATAGCTAATTTGAGGCCATTTCTCTGTTTGCTAGGAATGTTTTGCTGTGGTGGCCATTTTGAATTTGGTGTACTCTAAGCTTATAAACTGTAGTGGTTCCTTTAAGTTTCATCAGAAACTATTGTGTGATTCATAAAAGATTTTGCAGGGGAACCCCCCTGGGGGACCCCCCCCCCCCCCCACACACACACACACATACGCACACACACAAACAAACACACACTTTGCCCTTTGGTGGGCAACCAGTTTTCAAAAAGTGCATCATATCAAGCACACATTTTTCCAACAACCCAATGCACTTTTAATGGTTGACACACGGATGTACTAAACCTGGGGAAACAAAAAAACACACAAAAACAACAAACAACAAACAGATAAAAACATTATCACCCTTTCAGCAGTGGGCTATAACACAAACCTAACTGAATGGTCTAAAAATGTTCAATCTGGTCCTCTGGACATTCAAAAAAAATAAAAAATAAAATTGTAGAAACGTTTCGTCTTTCATCCGAAAGACTTCCTCAGTCTGAGGTGCTGTATTCAGCTCAGTCTCTTAAATAGTACCTTCTCAGAGTGGATCAACCAGTTTGCTGCTGACAACCAAAACCAGCTGCTCACATGATCAAGAAGGACCATCAGCCTAACAATGGATCATTAGCACACTGATGGCTGTTTACCATACATAGTTCCCATGTGACGCAACATCAGGGGCATTTCCGGTACGTCCTCCATGTTGGGAGGCTGCCTCTAGCAGCAGGTACAGACACAGTGAAGTTTACAGGTAGTTAATTTGATCTAGGTTTTTTTTTCTAAGTAAATTGCAATGGTTGTTTCGTGCTGGGTTAGAGGATGTTACAACAGGGTAGATGTTTGGGCAAAGCACAGTTTTCACTTAATCCCAAAAATAATGAAATGTGAAGGACCTCCATCGGAGGAGCTCACCACAGAACATCATTGAGTCTGGATAAGGATCTGCTCTCGAAGACGTCGTGCTCCGATCACTTTTTGTCCGGTAAACAAAAAATTCTATATAAATCATTTTGTGAGACAATGTCAGAACAATGTCAAAGTACAACTGTGTGTGTGTTGGAACAGTTTTTCTTTTTCATGATTTACTGTCTCTACTACTGTGGTTAGCTTAGAATGCTATGCTACGTGCTGAAAGAATGTGTTCTGATCTGGAGCAGGGAGAGGAGGAGCAATTGTCTTCCATTTCAGAAGGTTTATTTTACATGTAAAGTACAAAATCACCAGCCCTGGGCCATTGTATCTCCACCATGCGGTCACAAACAATGGCCCCGAACGTAGACAGTCAACCCATCTTCTTCAGAGCTCGGCCACACCTCCTGGAGTCATCATCACCATCAACGAATGGGAAGTCCTACTCTTATCATGTGACCCAGCTCTCAACCAATAATATCTATCCATCTTGTGTTCTATAATGGGTGGGTGCGTGAATGTTGGGAGTTGTAGGCATGTAACTGAAACTACATTTTCTACCGGAAACTGAATCAGATCATGTTTTACCACATCATTCTAAATATCAAAACAGGATACATATATCTAGACATTTCATTAAATGAATATATTATCTGATAAAATTATATTTCAGTGCTAACTTGCACACCATATCACTCACAGCAACAAAGTTCTGGTTCTGGTCCCGTGTTGAGCCTGGACTGTTTGTTGTCAGGAGGCTGCTTGTTATTTTATTAAAACCTTTATTTAGCTGGTTAGATCTGATTGAAACAGTTTACACATCTTTGTTTCAAGATAGACCGGGTCAATATGACGTTACAGCAGCTCACAACACATGACCCGTCATTAAACCAGAGTTATTAAAGCACATTTAAAATAATGATGTGAATTAAAGAAGAGAAAAACACACATGAAGATAAAATTGTACAAAACTGTGAGTGAATATCAGTTAAAGCATTTACTAAACAAATCTTCAGTAAATAATATAAATACATGTTATACAGTACACACTGTGTATGATGTATATACTGTACAGTATATGCATCACACACACACACAAACACATTGTAGTTAATATACATAATATTTGAACACTGCAACATTGTCAGACTAAAACTATGAAGTTGTTTTGATTCTAAGTCCCTCTTTACTCTCATGTGTGAATAAAGCAGTGGATGCATCTGTACTGAAAATATTCCATAACACAAGTTCATCTTTTGTGTATTACAACATTTGTTCTATTGAATTATTAGTTTTTTCAGGAAGACGTGCACACAAGTCAAACACAGACTGGTCTCCTGCACTGAAGCTGACAGACACATTGACTCTGAGAACATCAGCAGCAGAGGAACAGCAGGTAATGACACAAGCAACCGGCACAATAATTCAAAAATATTTAAGTAAATCTAAGATAAAAATTACTCAAATCAATATAAAATTGAACATATAACTTTGTAAATGAGTAAAAATGTTAGCAACTGTATTAATTGTCTTATTTTAGAGTTTGTGATGCAACATGACAACGTTTACTAATCTTTTTTTTAAGGTACAGATGAGTGAAGGACCGAGTTCAATCCAAAGAAAAGCTCCAGTGTAAGGGCTCTCCTAGACCTGGGTCCAGTCTCAGATCCTAGACCTGGGTCCAGTCTCAGATCCTAGACCTGGGTCCAGTCCCAGATCCTAGACCTGGATCCAGTCTCAGATCCTAGACCTGGGTCCAGTCTTAGATCCTGGGGTGTTGGCTGCTCCAGTCAGGTGGTCCCACATGACGAGGAATCTGTTCCAGTTTGTTTAAAGTCTGAAACTCCACTGGTCTCCATCATTCCTTGTTGAAGAGTGTTGTTGATCTGGTATTTATTCTGTAGCCCACTATGATCAGCTGCATGGAGTCATTTTCATTAAAAGACATCAAATCACCCACAGTTCTCATCTTGTATCAGTTTCAACTGTTTTGAATTTCTAATTATAGGCTTTGACTTAGAACTGTGTCAGTCTCCTCCTGGAGGACGAACATACAGCAACATGCATGTTTTTATGTTTTGTACATTTCAATAAAACACTAAACTGGTAAGTTGTCAAAGAACAATCACTACAACTAGTTTTATTTATGTGCAGTAGAATAATGTCTAGTAGAGGTGACAATACAATGCAACTATTTCTCAGTACTGGAGACTAAACAGAGTATCTTAATATCCTGATGCATGCTCAATAATCCAGGTAGAAAAATCTAAAAAAGTTAAATCTGGTCCTCTGGACATTCAAAAAAACAAAACAAAGCAAATCAACAAAAAAATGTAGAAACGTTTCGTCTCTCATCCGAGAGACTTCCTCAGTCTGAGGAGCTGTATTCAGCTCAGTCTCTTAAATAGCACCTTCTCAGAGTGGATCAACCAGTTTTGCTGCTGACAACCAAAACCAACTGATCACATGCTCAAGAAGGACCATCAGCCTAACAATGGATCATTAGCACACTGATGGCTGTTTACTGTTCACAGAGGGCTGAGTGATACTAGCAATCACAGCATTGTAAGAGGGGGACAGTTGAACCCGGAGGCCTCCACCCCTGTTTAATGACGGACGATTTCTTTTCACAAAGATGGCCTCCTTTACTCCTCTCTCAAACCATCGTTCCTCTCTGTCCAGGATGTGAACATCTTCATCCCTGAAAGAGTGACCGCTGGCCTGGAGATGAGTGTAGACCGCAGAGTCCTGGCCTGATGATGTTGATCTTCTGTGCTGGGCCATCCTTTTGGCCAGTGGCTGTTTTGTTTCCCCGATGTAGGACTGATCACAGCCCTCCTGAAACTGAACAGCATACACAACATTGCTCTGTTTGTGCCGGGGGACTGGATCTTTGGGATGAACCTGTAAGAGTGACACTCACTGCAGCTCCAAGATGGCCGCTAATCATCATCAGCTGACGGTCATCCACCTGATGAGCTACAACCCTACTTAAGGCTGCAGTCGAGTCCTACTCTTCGCTGGAGCATTGTTCCCTTATTACGGTACTGATGCTTCCAGCCAGTCTTGTGTTTATGCCAAGAAATACTTACCTTGTTTTTATGTGCCTACAGCCATCTCGTTTCGACTCTCCTCGCTCTGGATCCACGTTTTGTGCCTTGTCCTCCTGCCACGTGCCTGACCTGCCTCTCCTCTGGGACTCAGTTGGATTCCTTCAGGACACCTCCATCTCCTCCATCTGTAAGACCAAAACAAAGAAATTGAACATTTTAGGAGACAACTCCTTGGCCTATCCCTTCCTGACGTTTCCACTTCCTCCTTCAGGGATTCCAGAGGAACCATCTTGGATATTTGTAAATATCACTGTAAATAATAAACACTGTCACTTTTACTACTTTGCCTTGTGTCGTTCCGGGTCTCGTTACGAACTGGGTTGTCCTAAATCTCAACAGAATGCTCCAGCCAAACAAAACCCAGAACGAGACCAGGAGCGAACAAGCCTCCTCCTCACAGACGGAGAGAATTGAACAATTAGAGGAAATGTTGAAACAAGTGCTAAGTCAACAGCTCAAGACTCAAGCAAATCTTCAGGAACTTGGAGGTATGGTTTTTACAATGAACCAGAGGCTCTCTACTTCTCCCTCCACAACTTCTGCACCCCCAGAAGACACCAGTTCTGCTAACATTGGTACTGCAAATAATGCTGTTTTTCCACAACAACTTTTGGTAAAACCATCCGAACTCTTTTCAGGAGATCCAGCTCAATGTGAGGGTTTCCTCCTCCAGTGCAAGCTCGCTTTTGGAGGAGCTCCTCAACTCTACTCATCAGACGCCACCAAAATTACTTACCTCATCAGCCAGCTAAAAGGTAACGCTCTCCAATGGGCGACCTCTTTCTTTCGCCACCGTAGTGTGGACTCTGTCACGTTCAGCCTTTTCTTGGAGGAGTTCCGCAGGATTTTTGATCGGCCGCTACAACAACCAAACGCAGAGAAGCGTTTGTTGGGGTTACGTCAGGGCCGACTTCCGGTTGCCACGCACGCCTTGGAGTTCCGCATCCTCGCAGCCCAAACGGAATGGTATGACAGGGCATTGCAAGGTACTTTTTTAAACTCATTATCCGATCAC
>NC_056516.1:1499035-1502787 GCF_014905685.2 Nematolebias whitei | reverse complement strand
AGCCAACTCTGCATTTTGTAAGTTAAAACATCTTTTCTCTTCTGCTCTAACTGTCCCCCTCTTACAATGCTGTGATTGCTAGTATCACTCAGCCCTCTGTGAATAGTAAACAGCCATCAGTGTGCTAATGATCCATTGTTAGGCTGATGGTCCTTCTTGAGCATGTGATCAGCTGGTTTTGGTTGTCAGCAGCAAAACTGGTTGATCCACTCTGAGAAGGTGCTATTTAAGAGACTGAGCTGAAAACAGCACCTCAGACTGAGGAAGTCTCTTGGATGAGAGACGAAACGTTTCTATATTTTTTTGCTTTTTTTTGTTTTTGTTTTTTTTAATGTCCAGAGGACCAGATTGAACTTTTTTGGATTTTTCTACCTGGATTATTGAGCATGCATCAGGAATATCAGAGAGGTGTGGTCAGGGATGAAACAGATCACAGGCTTCAAGCAGAAGGAGGATCAAAAGGATGGAAGCCTGGACAGAGCAAATGAACTGAACACATTCTTCAATAGGTTCAGTTCAGGAACAACCTCAGCATCCTCCTCCTTCCCACAGCCAAACATACATACCACCCTCCTTTGACCCAAGGCTGTCCTGTCACACCTCAAATATTGTATACCACATCAGTCATGGACCCTTCTTCTACTTGTTGGTCTTCAACCAAATCAGAAGATGCTGATACCTCCTTTGCCTCTCCCCTCTGTGTCTCTAGAAGCCAGGTGAGGAAGCAACTGGAAAGACTGAACTGGAATAACGCTGCAGGTCCAGATGGTGTCAGTCTCAGAGTCCTGAAGGTCTGTGCAGAGCAGCTCTGTGGGGTTCTGCAGCACCTCTTAAACCTTAGCCTGACCCAGAAGAAGGTTCCAGTGTTGTGGAAAACATCCTGCCTTGTTCCGGTGACAAAGAAAACTCATCCATCAGACCTCAATGACTATAGACCTGTTGCCCTGACATCCCACATCATGAAGGCCCTAGAGAGACTTCTGCTGACCCACCTGACTAGACAAACAAGCACATATCAGAACCCACTGCAGTTTGCTTATCAGCATGGACTTGGAGTTGAAGATGCCATCATACACCTGCTTCAGCAAACTCACTGTCATCTAGAAAAGGCAGACAGCACTGTGAGAGTCATGATCTTTGATTTCTCCAGTGCATTTAACACAAACCAGCCTGATTTGCTTTGTCAGAAACTCCAGAAGACTCAGGTGGAGGCCTCAACAATCGTCTGGATCAAAGACTACCTGACAAACAGATCACAGTTTGTGAGACTGAAGGGTTGTGTGTCTAACCAGGTGGACAGTAGCTCAAGAGCACCACAGGGGACTGTGCTCTCACCATTCCTTTTCACTCTGTACACCTCAGATTTCCAGTACAAAATTCAATTCAATCCAATTCAGTTTATTTATATATTGCCAAATCACAACAAAGTTGTCTCAGGGCACTTTACAGAAACATTCACATACATAAAAACCAATTAGTAAAGTTCTCTATCTAAGGAATCCAGTAGACAAGTAGAATCTTGGCTTCGTTGCAGTCTTCCATCATGAGCAAGCACAGTGGCAACAGTGGAAAGGAAAAACTCACTTTTAAAAGGAAGAAACCTCCAGCAGAACCAGGCCCAGGACAAGCGGCTATCTGCTTTGACCGGCTGGTTGAGAGGACAGGAAGAAGAGACAGACAAACATAAAATGGTAGGTCGGGCTGTCTCTGTGTGCCTGTTTGTCTCAGGTTGGGTTTTAGGTGGTCCCCTCTCTTGGATCAGTTTTGGCCCCCCACTTTGTGTGTCGTGCTCCCCTCCGGTGGTGGGCCCCCCTGCCACTGGTGCATTGGTGGCTCTCAGCAGCTGGGGCTGGGTGGTGGGGTGTGTGCGGGCCCGCCCTGGTGACTGCCTGCGGGGGCCTGGGTGCCCTGGCTCTGTCGTGCCTCTGTTGGGGGGTGGTATGACCTTGGGACTCGGGGCTTGGTGTCCATGGCCGGATCCACTCTGGAGGGGCGGGTTGCCAGCGGGACCTGTTGACTTGTCGCTACAGCCTCCTGGGGGTTTCTGCATTGTGGTTGCTGTGGATCACCCAGGGCTTCTCTTTGCTTCTCTCTCTGGGGGGTGTGGGTGTCCCTGTTGGGGGACTACCGGAGTTCCGGGCTTGGGGGCCGCTTTGTGTCTCTAGTTCCGTTCTTCCCTGTGTTACCTTCGTGTCCTGTGGGGACGGGTTTATGGTCACATCCACTAATGAACATTTTTATGGAGAAACCTTATAGTGATAAGCATGCTCACACAGGTGTTTAGATTCAGGTGTTTATCAGATACACACTCAGTTGGGTTGTGGTGGTGTAGATGAACAGATGCTGGGATATATTCATCATTTAACGCGAGTTCCTCATTTTTCTGGACTGAATAAAACGTGCACTGAATTTAAGGAAATGCAAACGGGAGACGTCATTTAAATTTGACCCATCAAAATGAATGCGGTCATTTATTTACAGAATCAAATTTAACATCAAACATTTACATTAATTTGGCAAATTATGAAAATAACAACAAAGCAATCAATCAGGAAAAATCATACGGCCATGATTTCTCCGTTGCTGCACCAACAGACATTTATAACTGTACAACTATGATCTTTTGCCCACATGAATGTGGGTGAGCATTTTACACAGACATTTCTAAATATCTGGAAGAATTTCTACTTCATAGGAAAGTTTAAAGATGGAAAGAAGTTTAGAGGGAGTTAAGATTGAATGGGAGGGGAGGAATGTTCGCCAGAACCGACACTCTCCATCAGAAGCCCAGCTCGCCTCGGTACGCTTGGTAGGAAACTTGACCCATTACCTTCTGAAGATTTATCAGCAGATATGGAATTCCGTTAACGCTACTTGTCCAGCGTCTCCTGAGAATGGCTGTCGCTCGTCAGAAGTAGTGGCGAGGCTCTGTTCGACACACATTCACCTCAGTGGAAAATGTTATAATCCCATGGAACTCGGAAGAGCTTTGTTGTCCTGTCAGGAACTCCAACAGCACTCCATCAGAACTCCGTGAACTCTGTAACTCCGTGAGTCGTAAGTCACTCTGGTTACCTGTGAGTCCCTCTTCGAACTGTGTGAGTCTGTCAACTCTGCGAACTCCAGCAGTCGGAAAACTCTGACTAGACCAGGAAGTACTGACATTTTAAAGACTCTTTCCCGGTTCACTTTTTGGGATTTTTCATTGGTCAGAAACGACCAGAAGGGGTGTGTTTTTGTGACGTAAGAGGTTAGACGCAGCGAGAATTGTTATGAGACAGCTCAGAAATGTTCTCACAGACCGAGAGGGTTCTGTTTTGGCGTGAAAAAGAACCAGGTGCAAAACATCTCTATTTACGTCTGAGAGGATTCTAAAACATGACAGTTTTAACATAACAACTTGTTTTTCGTTTGAGTCCAACCTTGGAACGCACACACTTGCTCATTCAAAAGCAGAAATCAGAAACTGCATAAACTTTGTAACAGCATTTAACATGAGAATAAAAATCATTACTCAGTTAATAAAATTGATTAGTTCACTGCAACATCTAAAATGGTTTGAACTAAGACACTTTGATTATCAACATTTGTAAGATAGTAATGATAATAAAAAGAGAGTGTTCTTTTCACTTGAATCTTCAAGAAAGAAAGTCTCAGGATGGGTGAACCTGTATTTATGGAGTCAAATACATGAAATGACAGCTTCTGTCCCACAAGGTTCTAAAGGTCAAGAGTTTTGACCTTAGACTTAG
>NC_056516.1:1495834-1498935 GCF_014905685.2 Nematolebias whitei | reverse complement strand
GAGCAGAAGAGAAAAGATGTTTTAACTTACAAAATGCAGAGTTGGCTTCCGGGGTCCATTGAAAGGTTCTGTTGGTGGAAGTGAGCTGGGAGAGAGGTGCTGCAATACGGCTGTAGTCCTTGATGAAACGCCTATAGAAATTGGCAAAACCTAGGAAACGTTGCAACTGCTTCCTGGTGTCTGGAACTGGCCACTCCACCACCGCCTTAGTCTTTTCTGGGTCGGTCCTATAGTGCCCCTCCCCAAAGATAAACCCCAAAAATGAGACGGAGGTGGTGTAGAAATCACATTTTTCACCTTTCACAAAGAGTTGGTTTTCATAAAGTCTTTGAAGTACCATTCTGACTCGTGAAACATGATCCTGCTTGTTCCTGGAGTAGATGAGAATATCATCTAAATAAACAAATACAAAGTCCCCAATAAAATCTCTTAATACATCATTAATCAGTGCCTGAAAAACTGCGGGAGCATTGGTGAGACCAAATGGCATGACGAGATATTCAAAGTGTCCCATAGGTGTCTTAAAAGCTGTCTTCCATTCATCACCCTCCTTGATCCGGACGAGGTGATAAGCGTTGCGAAGGTCCAGTTTGGTGAAGATGGTAGCGGTCAGTAATTGTTCATGGATAGAGTCAATTAACGGTAGCGGATACTTGTTTTTTATGGTTATGTGGTTTAGTCCTCGATAATCGATGCATGGGCGTAAAGTCTTGTCCTTCTTGGTAACAAAAAAGAAACCCGCCCCTACTGGAGAGGTTGATGGACGGATAATTCCGGAATCAAGGGACTCCTCAATGTATGATTGCATGGTGCTACGTTCAGGACCCGACAGATGGAATAGACGGCTAAATGGTAGAGTAGCTCCTGGTAGAAGGTCAATGGAGCAGTCATATGGACGATGAGGAGGTAAAGACAGGGCCTTATGTTTATTAAATACCGGGGAGAGGTCGTGATATTCGACGGGGTTGTTGGAGAGGTCAACGTCTTCAATAGTAGGTATCTTTATCGAGGGGTTGGATATACCAGAGCGGAGACAGTGTTTTAGACAACTGTCGCTCCATTTTTCAATCCTACCAAGTTCCCAATTAAAGTGAGGGTTGTGAGCCCGTAGCCAGGGGAATCCTAAAATTAATTGTGTGTTTGGGGAATCAAATACAAAAAAACTAATCTCCTCATGATGATTTCCGGAAGTAATTAAATGTAACTCGGTGGTCTTAAATTTAATTTGAGCTAGAGTCTCTCCGGTAACTCCAGCAATAGATATAGCGTCTATATCAATGACGGGGAGAGAAAATTTCTTGACTAAATCTTGGCTAATAAGGTTTTGTTCTGCACCGGAGTCAATTAGTGCAGATACAGGAAACCGGTTACTGTTTAGTTGAATTATGGTGGGTAACGTGTACCTGTGTGGTGGAAACGTACGGACGGGCCACCAGTATGTAGATGAACAGATGCTGAGATATATTCATCAATTAAAACGGATTATTTCATTTTTCTGGACTGTATATAAACGTGCATTGAATTTAATGAAATGTGGACGTGAGACGTTAATTATCTTTGACTCACCACGACAGTGGGTCATTTATTAACAGAAGTATCCACACGGCGGTGGATGAGCACTTTACACAGACATTTCTAAAATATCTGGAATGATTTCTACTTGATAGAAGAATTTAAAGATGGAAAATGAAGTTTAAAGGGAGTAAAAGATGGTGTGTGAGGGAGAGTGTTGACCAGAACCGACACTCTCCATTCGAACCCAGCTTTCCTCGGTACGCTCGGTAGTGAACTTGACTCGTTACCTCTCTGAAGATGAATCAGCGGATACGGAGTTCCAGTTAACGCTACCTGTCCAGCGTCTCCATAGGATGGCTGTGACTCGTCCGAAGTAGTGACGATATCCCGTCTGACACAAGTTCACCTCAGCCAGTGGACCTCACATGAGTGGGGTTCGTCCGAGTTCCACTCAGAGGGAATAGATGTTATAATCCCAATCTCGGAAGAGCCTTATCATGGCTGGACTTCTGTTCTCCCGAACGACTAGAGCTGCAAACTCTCCAGCCCGACTCCAACGGCAACTCACAGAACTGAAACTTCACAGAACTGGGAGAACTAGGAAGTACCGACATTTTAAAGAGCTCTATGTCCGGTTCATTTGGGAGTCCCTGATTGGTCAATGTCGACCAGACAGGGGTGTGTTTTGTGACATAAAAGGTTACTAGAAGTCAGAAAACAGCAAGAATGTTATGGAACAGATTGAAACTGTTTCAAAGACAGAAAATCAGAAAATGCATAATTACTCTGTAACAGACCTTAACATGAATTCTAACTTTGCATGAGGAAAAAATAATCATTGTTACTGTTTTACAGTTAATAAAATTGATTAGTTCACTGTAACATCTTAAATGTTTGAACTAAAACACTTTGATTATCAAACATTTGTAAAACAGTAATGATAATAGAAAAGAGAGTGTTCTTTCACTTGAATTTTCAAGAAAGAAAGTCTCAGGATGGGTGAACCTGTATTTCTGGATTCAAATCAATGAAATGACAGTTTCTGTCCCACAAGGTGCCTAAGGTCAAGGTTTTGACATCAGGCCTAGTCCACTAGACCTGCGGGGGGGGGAGAAAACGAAGATATGCCCACCAGTAACTCCCTCTTTACTGGTGGTTGTTTTCGTTTCCCCGAACCGAGCACGCGGCAACAAAGTGACCCTCTTTCCCACAGTAAAAACAAAGGTTGTAATCTTTGCGTCTCTGTCTCTCAGTAAATGTTAAACGCGTACTCCCAATCTGCATGGGTTCAGATTCAGGTATTGACAGTGAGAAACCAGTAGATGGCACTAGAGGACTACGAGGGATGTGATTTTCAAATTTGGCTTTGGAGTGGTACGTCCCTGCTGATGACGTAGGAAACCCGGAAGTGGAAACCCTCTGGGAGTTGTAGTCCCGCTCCCGGTGTCTCTCCCGGAAACGTTCATCTATAGCGATTGCAAGATTTATTAATGCGTCAAAGTTGGGTGGCTCGTCTCGTGCTACAATCTGGTCTTTAATGTGATCGGATAATGAGTTTAAAAAAGTACCTTGCAATGCCCTGTCAT
>NC_056516.1:1493723-1495734 GCF_014905685.2 Nematolebias whitei | reverse complement strand
CATATGATCCTAAGGTCAAGTTTTGACATCAGGTCAAGTTCACTACAGTCCCCCCTTTGGAAATCATCGCCTGTCCATGGGGATGAATTCCAAACATGAACTTACGCCTTCGAATGTCCTTGAGCTTGATGTAATCCAGCAAGGAAACAAAAGTCAAGAGTAATCCAGCAAGGAAACAAAAGTCAAAAGTAATCCAGCAAGGAAAACAAAAGTCAAGGTAATTCTACAATGTCCTTGGTAATTCCATTGTGTTGATTATAATTCCATAATGTTGTTGGTAATTCCATTGTAGCAATGCTTTAACCCCTTGTAAAAAGAGTCTGTAATCCATTGGAAAAAGTCATATAATCCACAACGGTAAATCCACAACGACTGGAAGTGTTGATTGATCAGCATACAGAGGGGTACCCTTGGATTGAACTGAAGATGCGGCCACTGGATGAAGAGTGAAGACCAACGTCAGGATTGCAGGTCGCCTCCAGCGACGGTCGTCTCTGGGCGACGTCCAGTCTGTGCCGTTCTGGTTCAATGTGCCATGCAATTATGTGGTTTAAGGTGGGCTTATGAGGGGGATTTTACATAAGGCCTTAAACTATATGCACCTGGTGTGTAAGCTATTATGATTGGGAAGCTACTACTACCAGTTAAGGGGTGGAACATGCTGAAAAGGGTAACTACAGGGGTTTATACCTATAGAAAAGGGTTCCAAACTATTTTTCCATTTCTAACTTGGTTTAAGTTAGCTTTACATGGCAAAATATAGTTTGGTTCAATTGTCTGTTGTCTTTTAGACGAACGACTTGAGATTGGGTGTTTGGTTTCCCCATAAATGTTTTTGGAAGTCTATGGCGAGACTCATCAAAAAGAATTAGCTACCCCCCCGAATAGAATTGTTCGAGTAGGTTCGGCTTACGCGTTGTGAGATCAATGTAGATTATGGTACTTAAGGTAGCAATAATATACATTGACTCCGCAAAGATTGCAATTTAACGAATGAACTGCATGTTGGCATGTTAAAGGCCTCTTAGTCTCTAACTTAACTACACACAAAATTCATTCTTTCCTGGGGTGTTCAGAAACAATACCAAAAACCAATTAAACGATGTCTCAACATCGACAAAAACAGTGACTAAGCAACCAGTAAAACGTTTCAACATTGACAAAAGTAGTGATTAAGCAACTAGAAAACGACGTTTCGGTGCGCCACTCACTCTGAATGTCAGATTTGCTCACGTTATCGCGTCTGGTAGCATTATCCTAACTGGCGTCACCCCCCTTCGGTCATGGGAGACCGCGAACACGGGTGAGGACGTCGCTCCATGAGCTAAAGTTAGGTTGTCCTTGAGTAGTTTTAACTGTTTGCGCAGCTGAAAGAGGACTTTTAGGTCTGGATCAGAATCCAGTTTACCTTTCGATGGAGTGTATTTGTCTGGGTCAGTCAGATACAGTATCATCGATTTAATTGCAGGATCATCCAACTTTTGAAGTTGGATGATGTCTGGGTCAGGTGAAAATGACTTTTCATATTTTAAAAGAACTTGGCGAAGTTTGTCTCTTTCTTCATCAGATGTCAGAGCGTCGGCTTGGGCGACCACCTGTTCAATCTGTGATGAGACTGTTAAGGGTTCTTGCTCCTTGGGGAGCTCCAACGAATCCTTTTCTGAGTCGTCGGACCTGTCTATGGGTAAGACACCATAGGTTTGTGGTCCTTGGTCAACGTCATTGGTTGAGAAAAGAGCTGTGGCCTGTGATGGTTTCGTGAAACATACTGGCCCAGTTTCTTGACTCGGTACCAGATTATCTGGGAGTCCTCCCAGAACTGGAATGCCTAATTCAAAATCATGAAAATCAGTTTCTGAGTGTTCAGCTTGCGATGACTCATCATCGTTTGTGTGTGAGTTTACCCCCCCCTTCGTCCGATGAGGGGTTGTTGGAGGCAACAACAGCAATGTCTTGGTGTGTTCCACCGACATCTGTAATGTTGTCATTCGCGCCTTCAGATTTAGTAGCG
>NC_056516.1:1490393-1493623 GCF_014905685.2 Nematolebias whitei | reverse complement strand
ACAACCTTTGTAGTTTCTCTGTCTCTTCCGAGCTCAGAGGTGTAGGGCCTTGTTCCTGGGACCTTTGTGATTTTATCGCCTCGGTTCGTTTCGTCCGAGGTGGGGGAGGGTTAGGTACGTCTTTTGGGGGTTCCTCTTAGGATTTTCCCTGATAATATGGGTCCTCTTGGATCCCATATCTTTGCGTCCTACGCATGTCCCATATACGATAATCACGTTCATCCTCTGAAAGAGGAGCCTTTTTCCCAGCGTGCACCTTCATTACGTGGTTTGTTAGTTTGAAAATACTGCCTTTTCTCGCCTGTTTTAGGAGGAGGTGGCGACGCACGCCTTCCTTCCATTTCTAGGGAGTGGGGTTTAACCTTTTTACCAGGAAACACCTCTATGGGCGTCTTAGCATGAGAACATGCCTCGAACACATTCACAGCACACTGTTGCATGTTTAGTGGAGGAGACCTGTTCAGGTCTGTTCCTACCACTTTAGGTGAGGGTGGAGGTTTTTTAATGGGCTTAAAAGCACGAGGTGTGTAATAGATTTTTGGAGGTTTTTCTCTCCATAAATGTGGAGGTGCAACAACATCTTTCTGAGGTGTTTGTGGGTGACCTGGACTCTGTCCATGGTCTTCTCTGAGTTCCAGACAAACTCGCCCCACGTCAGAACTTTTATTTGTTGCCGCTCTTAGTTTCTGCTCACATGCTTTTAAGCGTTCCTGTGATGTTTGACATTCACTTTGTAAACGCATAACTTCTTCCAAAAATACCTCTTTATCCACTTCGCGTTTGTATAGATCTTTTTTAAGCACATCTATTTCACCTTTGCAGCGGGAAACTTGTGACATTTTCTCGTCGTGATCCCGTCTTAATGCAAAGTAAGATTCTTTTAGCAACGTTGCCATTTTAGCCAGCTTTTCATAGTTTGACCTTTTAATTTCTATAGAGGTAACACTCTCTGCGACCTCCATCAGATTGTCCAATAACTCTTTTGGGTTCATGCTCTCTGCCTGTTTGCCATATGGATATAAGGATGCTGTTAGCAGTGCTAACGCATATTCTAAACAGTCCTTCATCTCATAAGGATCAAAATCTTTTCTTACCCCCACACCTGTCATGTTTTCACTGTATAGCACTTTTTCTGGAAAAACAATTGCCAGCTTCAGATATTTTACAGGTAAATATTTGTATTCAAGTGTCATTGAGTTTTCACACTATTTTAAGCTTTGGGTTTACACAAAAGTACTGTTATAAGTCAACTTATTCAAATGTGGGCACCTGTCCAGGTTTTACCCCAATTCATGAATATTTAAGTAAATGCTTCTATGCAGTATTACTTTTTATGTGCTTATTTCTTAACAGATACTAGATTACCAAGTTTCTCAGTGTATTTTACTCTAAAGCACTGAATTTTTATAAACCTGCAATTTTCTAAAAAGTCTTACAGCACATCAGTTTAAAAACGCTTTTTAAACCGTTTACTTCCAGAAACTCGCTATTTAACAGCTACTCATAGAACCAGGTGGTGAACAGAAAAAGAAAAATTGATGATGTGTCAGGATTAATCAGTCTTTCTTCAGAAAAACTGTTATTACTCCTGTTCTCCTGTCAGTATCTTCTATTTAAAAATAAATAAGAAGATGTAATTGTTTTAGGTGGTAAAATAAGATCAGAAAAGTCTCTTTTTCCTGATATATTTACTCTTATTTAGTGATCTAGCAATTAAACGTGTATTATCTTTTAGCAAATGAGTAAACTTTATCAACTCTGTGAATATCTGTAACTGTATCTTTTTTTAAAAAGTTTCTAATTTTTTATTTTGCACCTTTTTCTTAAGGAATTACCAGTGAATAAAAATGTGTTGGTAAATGCCTTTCTGCATAAATACCTTTCACTTTTTAAATGTAAGATAACAGTAAAAATTCAGCTTGAAAAACGTTTATTAACTCATCAAATGCGTCTAAGCACGTCTAATTTCATCAAAATAACCTAAAACTAAGTGAAACTGTGATATCAAGTTTCCCAGGAGGGGGCAGTGTTTAGCTTTCTACCAGCAGGAGTCTATGACGACTTCCTGTGACATTCTGTTGACATCCTGTTGTTAGCCACTTAGCTTAAAATTAGCTTCGGCTAAACTCGGTTAAAATCAACATTTCTGAACGGTTTTAAAGCTTAAACTTGGCGTTGTTTCAACAAGCACGACTTCTTTGCATGAACATGAGTTTTCTGGGACATGTGGCAGCTTTATTTAGTGATTTTAAGCACAGCAAAGGCTTTCGGTACAACCAAGCTCATTTCCGACATGGAGGAAGTGACGTGACACGTCACTCATCCGGTCGTTAGCTGTTAGCTTAAAATTAGCATCGCTAGCGTTGTTCAAAAACATCATTTAATGACGGATTTTAAACTCAAACGTAGCAAAATTTCAGCGATTAGAGCTTCAAAGACACGGAGCAGCGTATCAGAATCAACTTTAAAGCGTATTTCAGCTTTAAAAAACAGATTTTAATTCCCTAAGAAAACGAGTTTTCATTTCCGGGTCACGTGATTGAATCTACCAATGACAGAGCAACAACGGGGTCAGAGGAAGTGACGTAGGCACGTCATTCACTTCTCAGCGAATCAGAGCGCTCCACAGCAGCTGAATTCAACCAATCACGCAGCGTTTTCCCAACTAGCATGTTACTGTTAGCCTGAAACAGTTCGTCAACTTTTCGTCTTTTAAACTGTCAAAATGCACCTTTTTCTGTTAAAAATGTAATGAATCAACTCTGAGCTTAACGGAGACTTCGTCCAGTCCTTAAAACGTTTCTCCATCTATTTAAAACAACTCGTTCGATTTTCTCAGAACCGAGCCGGAACCAACAGAACCGCCGTCCGTTTGGACCACAGTTTAAACAGAATAACGTTTTCCACAGCTCAAACCCAGCTTATGTTACACAACAGATGTACAATTTCAGCTTCAAAAGAGACACGTTGACTGAATTTCAGCTTCAAAACATCACAGCGTAAACATGCAGTGTTTAGCTTTAAGCGCCGCAGCTCAGCACGCTGCGTTTCAACACAGCTACAATCTGCAAATTTTTCATGCCAACATGAAATATTCAATTGTCACACGAATATAACAGTCCATTTATGAACATGTAACGGGCCACCAGATGTAGTATGACATATCCTGAGATATATTCATCAATTAAACGGGTTCTTTCATTTTTCTGGACTGTATAACATACGTGCAT
>NC_056516.1:1479263-1490293 GCF_014905685.2 Nematolebias whitei | reverse complement strand
TCAACCAAGATACCCAAATATTTATAGGAATCAACAAACTCAATGGGGACACCATTTGAGGATAAAATCGGAGGAAGAACTGCTGGGACCAACTTCCTATTTGAAAAAAGCATCCCTTTGGTTTTTTCGGCATTTAGGACAAGTTTGAGGCGGAACAAATCAGTCTGGATGTAGTTAAATGCAGATTTCAAAAGCTGGAAAGCCTTAGCAACTGTTTTAGCTCGACAATAAACAACTGTGTTGTTAGCATAGAAATGAATGGATGCATTAGGGATGTTTTTACCTACATTATGTATGTAGATTGTAAAGAGGGTGGGTCCTAAGACTGAGCCTTGTGATACACCATTGTTGACTGTTAAATAACTGGAGGAAGTACCATTATGTTATGTAGGAATATTGCCTGTGCACTGTGAGCAGTTGTTAGATGATGTAAACCCCATCCTAAACATTCACTGACCTGTATAATGTACTCTATAAAGAACTTTATACTGTATTAATTGTAAGTTGGAGATTCTAGTCAATTTAAATGTTTTTAAACATATTTGAGACCAGGTGTTTTGGTCAAAATTGATTGATAAATCTGACTCCCATTTTGCAACAGGTAGCATTATGGAGTCATTGATTCTAGACATTTTTTTGTATATTTTAGATAATAATTTGGGGGATTTAAGATTAAGGAACTCTAACACACATATTGGTGTTTCTAACAAAGTTTTATTAAACTTAAATTTCTTTTTTATGATAGACGTAATTTGTTGATATTCTAAGAAGTATTTATTTTCAATGTCAAATTGTATTATTAAATTATTAAATGAAATAAAGTCTACACCTTCATATATGTGTTCCAGACGTTCAACTCCCTTGACTCTCCAACCTGGGAAATTTAACATATTATTTTCTTGTAGGATGTCAGGATTGTTCCAGATGGGTGTATGTCTACAGGGGGTAGTGAAGATTTTGTCATTTTCAAATACTCCCACCATGCTGTCAGAGAAGAGCTAATACTGATGCTTTTAAAGCAAACATGTCTTTTTATATTTGTGCTAATAAACGGTAGATCTGAAATCTTAATATTATTGCATAAAGTTTGTTCTATGTCTATCCAAATTTCATCTAATGTATTCGGATTTAACCACTTTGAGATATATTGTAACCTATTGGCTAAATAGTAGTGATAGAAGTTGGGAAGTTCGAATCCTCCGGTATCTTTAGATTTCTGTAAAGCTAATACGTGGAGTTTTGTTTTTCCAAAGGAATTTAGATATCAAAGAGTCCAGTGACTTAAACCATTCAGTCGAAGGTTTATTTGGAATCATTGAGAATAAATAGTTTACTCTCGGCAGGACCATCATTTTTACTGAGGCAACTCTTCCCATACGTGATATGGGCAGAGATTTCCATCTAGTAAGATCATCTTCAATGTTCTTTAAAATTGGGATATGATTCAATTTTATTAAGTCTTCCAATCTAGGAGAAATATTAATGCCCAAGTATGTAATGTTACCTGATTGTAGTCGTTCATTGAGAGAAGTATTAAACACGCAGTTTATTGGAAGAGCTGTAGATTTTGACTAATTTATAGAATAATCAGAAACTTTTGAGAACGAGTTTATTAATTCGATAACATTAGATATTGAGTTTTCTGTGTTCTGAAGAAAAAGTAAAACATTGTCAGCATAAAGACTAATTTTATGTTCTATATTTCTACACAGTATACCTTTAATATCAGCAGTTTGTCTTATTGCTGCTGCTACAGGTTCAATAAAAATAGCAAATAGCGCAGGTGAAAGTGGACATCCCTGCCTGGTCCCCCTCTGTAAACAGAAGCTTGAAGATATTTGATTATTTGTCCTGACACATGCTCTTGGTGAGTTATATAATATTTTTAACCAATGAATGAAATGGTCCCCAAAACCAAATTTACCCAAGGTAGCAAATAAAATTTTCCAGTTTACCCTATCAAATGCTTTTTCTGCGTCCAAAGACAAAATAGCTGTTTCAATATTTTTACTATATGAATACTCTATTAAGTTATATAATCTGCATGTGTTTGTGGTTGAGTGTCTTCCTTTTATGAATCCAGTTTGGTCAGGATGAATAATGAGAGCAATTATTTTCTCTAATCTTTTAGAGAGGACTTTACTAATTATTTTAACATCCACATTAATAAGAGAGATGGGGCAATAACTGGTAGGTAGTACTGGGTCTTTGCCTGGTTTTAATAGTAGACTAATGTTGGCTGAATTCATATGTGTTGGAAACTTGCCATTTTCTTCTGACTCATGTAGCATTCTGTGAAATATTGGTTCCAGGATGTTCCAGAACTCTTTATAAAATTCTGCTGGATATCCATCTGGGCCTGGAGATTTCTTATTAGGCATGTTTTTAATGGCTTCATGGAGCTCATCTGATGTTAATGGTGAGTCTAGTTCTGAAGATTGACTACTGTCTAGTTTTTGAAGTATTACTCTCTCCAAGAATTGATTAATATCTTCATCTGTTGGATTTATTTGTGGAGTGTATAAAGTTTTATAGAAATCTCTGAAAACACTATTTACTTTTTCCTCGTCATAAGTTATGTTACCATTTGTGTCTTTAATACCATATATAGACGTTTTTTCTTTATTTAATTTGAGTTGATTAGCTAAAAAGCTACCTGATTTATTACTGTGTTCAAAATGTTCTAAGCGAAGTCTTTGTACCAAGAATTTGTTTTTTTTGTCAATACATTCATTTAGTTCTTATTTTATCTTACAAAGTTTTTTCTGTTTCCTCTCCTTGTAAACTTTCTAATAATTTGATAGATTTCTCTAATTCCTCAATACGTTTATTTTCTTTTTTCTTTTTGTTTGTTGCGTAGGATATTATTTTCCCTCTCATAACTGTTTTCCCAGCCTCCCAGAGTGTACACGCTGATGTACCTGGCAAGTCATTAAACTCTAAATACGATGTCCATTCATTTTTAAAGTATTGTATAAATTATTCGTCCATAAGCAGTGAGGTATTTAATCTCCAGTTTATACTTTTTGGGATTTCTTTCTTATTATCTAAATTTAAAGTAACTGGTGCATGATCGCTGACAGCAATAGGGTGTATCTTAGTGTCTGAAATGTTGGTCAGCAATGAGTTGATTATTATAAAATAATCCAAACGAGAGTAAGAGTGATGCACATGGGAAAAGAAAGAATACTCTTTACTATTAGGGTGAAGAGACCGCCATGCATCGCAGAGTCCATAATCACTCATGTACTGTTTAACTACATTTATGGATTGCCAACTGCGTTGAGCTCCTACTGCATTCAGCCTGTCTATTTACTAAAACATACAGGACTTGTTGGTTGGTGACTGCACCACAGGTGCAAGTGGGGCGTGATGGTGCAATGAGCTGTTGCTGAGAACTAGGAAGAAACTGTGCGTGAGTATTATGATAAAACTTTGGTAAGTTCGTATTTATTTAAATAAAAACTGTTTAATTAAATATAAGATCATTAAGAAAGTCCTAAATATTACTAACAAACTTTTTTGATTCAATCAAACAAACTGGACGACGAGACCTTGGAAAGCCTGGAATTGTTTGTTGACGAGTGTTTTTACAGCTTGGTCATGGGTAAACCTAAAGATTCATCCAGTGCTGCTAGCGATTCAGCTAACATCCCCACTGCTAAGCGGCATCGACAGGGAAGCTCAGACAGCGTTACGGCACCGTCTCCTGATAATACAGGCTTAAAGGAGATATTAGAGTCAATTGACCAGAAGCTAACCAGCTTAGATGCCCGACTATCATTAGTGGAGATGCTGCATAAAGAGTTTCAAGGCCTCAGGGAGTCTTTAGAATTCAGCCAACAACAGGTAGCATTACTTGCTAGTGAAAATCAGGAGCTGAGAGGAACGGTAAAACAACTCACCGAGGAGATGACGCTGCTATCCGGGGATAATAAAAAAATAAAAGAATCGATCCTGGATATCCAAGCCCGGAGCATGCGGGATAACCTCGTCTTCTCGGGAATCCCGGAGCGAGCGGACGAGGTCCCTGAGGCCTCCGTCCGTGACTTCATCCAGAACCAACTGAAGTTGCCGAGTGACGCGGTTAAATCCATCACTTTTCACAGAGTCCACCGCCTCGGAGGTAAGAAACCTGGAAGCAATCGGCCGCGGCCGATTGTAGCTAAGTTTGAGCATTATAAGCAGAAAGAACAAGTTAAAAGCCAAGGTAGGGAACTGCGTGACACGAACTTCAGCATGAACGACCAATTCCCTGCAGAAATTCTGAGTAGAAGGTGCGTCCTGTTCCCGATTAGGAAGAAAAATATAAACGAGGGCAGAAGAGCAACTGTGGCTGTTGACAAACTCTACATCAATGGTCAGCTGTTTAGAGATCCAGAGGTTACTCCCTGGCTCTATTAATAATATAAATAAGGTAAGTATGATCTTCAGTTGCTAATTTTACTTAAAATTTATTAGCAAGCATATATATTCATATTACTTACCAGATATATATGTAATTTTTCAGCACAGCTCGGTTGGTGGATTACACAGATGGTGGTGGTACACGGTGGCATGGCACTTAATATGGTAAGGGGGTTCTTGTTTTATTTTTTCTTCTTTCTTTTATCTTTACGTGTTTATTGTGTTTATTATCATTTCACTTTCTTTTTTTGTCTCTATTTTTCTGACTCAACAATTATTAGCACACAGGCACAAAGGCTTATATATATATATCCATATACATACATACAAATACCTCATAAAGGAATACATCCATGATTTACCTTCAAAAACAGCACTTAGTTTATCTATAAATCATAAATAATCAATCATTAAGGATTATGTTATTGTCTGGGTGTTTTATTGTTTTTGATATTTGTGATAATGGGTGTGGTTTAATTATATTCTCACAAGCACAAGTATGGGCATCTTAAGGTTTGTCACGTGGAATATTAATGGAGCCGGTAGCCAACATAAAAAAATAGAATCTTTAGCCAGATTAAAAGATTAAAGGCAGATGTTGTATTACTCCAAGAAATTCATAAATTACCGTCAACTGTGGATGAGCTAAAATCTCCTGAGTTTCCTCATGTATTCTCAGCCTGCTATAACTCAAGACAGAGAGGAGTAGCAATATTAATACATAAAAATGTGAACTTCACAATATTAGACACAGTTATGGACCCGCAAGGTAGATATATAATATTAAAATTATCCATACTCAGTCAAAAATATTGTATTGTTAGCTTATATGGGCCAAATGTGGACGATGCTGCTTTTTTTCATGATCTCTTCATGATCTCTTCTCTACTCTATCAAATCACATGGATTGCTCGCTGGTACTGGGAGGTGATCTTAACTTTGGTTAAGATCAGACTTCTTAAGTAAAGGTTTAATTACAGCAACCTTAAAGCGCTGTGGTACATAACCATCCATTAAAGACAAATTAAGTAGATCCAAAATGTGGACATTAATTAGGGGAAATACCTCTTTAAACAGTCTGGTTGGGATGGGATCTAGCAGACATGTGGATGGTTTGGATGAGGTTATTATTTTTGACAATTCAGAGAGCTCAACAGGACAAAAACTGTCCAAACATAAATCAGGCTCTAGTGAAATTTTTAAAGTTGCCTCATTTGACAGGGGACTAGAGATAGTAGAAGGAAGGATGGTTTGAATTTTCTCTCTAATTGAAATAATTTTATTTATAAAGAATCTCATGAAGTCATCACTACTTATAGTTGTAGGGATACATGGTTCAACAGAAATGGGACTTTTAATTAGTCTAGCAATAGTACTTAACAGAAACCTAGGGTTATTTTTATTCTCTATTAAAGATGAGTAATATAAAGTTCTAGCGTTACGGAGAGCTTTTTTATGTGTTACCAGACTTTCTTTCCAAGTTAAATAAAATTCTTCAACATTAGTAGAGCGCCATTTTCTCTCCTGGTTTCTAGATGACTGCTTTAAAGTACGTAACTCAGAATTGAACCAAGGAGCCAGTTTCCTCTGATTGATTATTTTCTTTTTCAGTGGAGCAATTTTATCAAGTGAAGTTTGCATTGAAGTTGTAAGATGATCAACTAGATGATCTAAGTCACTGTTCTCTGATGCATTGCTCTGCAAGACAGAGGAAAACATTGATGGAAGAGATTGTTTAAATTTGGTTACAGCATTTTCTGATAAGCACCTGCTGAGATGAAATTTACTCTCAGTGACTGTGTAGTCATTTAATGTAAACTCAAAGGTTATTAAAAAATGGTCGGACAGAATAGGATTTTGAGGAATTATTACCAAGTCCTTAATCTCTACACCATAGGTCAGAACTAAATCAAGAGTGTGATGATAAGAATGAGTAGATGTGCAGACGTTTTGGGTAAAACCAAATGAGTCTATTAAATTATTAAAGGCTATGCTTAAGCTATCACTCTCAACATCTACATGAATATTGAAATCACCCATTATGATGATTTTATCAGTATTTAATAGTAAGTCAGTTAATAATTCTGAGAATTCAGACAAAAACTGAGAGTAAGCACCTGGTGGACGATATATAACAACTAGTAAAAGTGGCTTTTCTGATTTCCATTTTGGATGAGAAAGACTGAGGGACAGCGATTCAAAAGAATCATAACTAATAACTGGTTTGGCATTCGTCAATAATCCTGACTGAAAAATAGAAGCTACTCCTCCACCCCGGCCAGTTGTTCTAGGAACATGAAAATTTAAATAATTAACAAGAGTGGATTAATTTATACTAACAAAATCCTCCTGTTGTAGCCAAGTTTCTGTCAGACAGAATAAATTAATATGATGATCAGTTATCAGTTCATTAACTAACAGGGATTTAGAGGAAAGAGATCTGATGTTCAATAATCCACATTTAATGATTTTATGATTTTGCTCTGGTAAAGTAACTGTGTTTATTTTAATCAGATTTTTATGGTTTATATTTTTAGAGCTGATTTTTTGTTTATTTAATTTGAGCCGTGGACGAGTTGACACTGTTTCAATGGGGGTGTGGGTGGGTAACAGAGGAGAAGCAGCAGAGAGGTGTGGAGGACTACAACTCTGCTTCCTTGACTGGACCCTGGGTTGTCAATAATTTGGGGGATAAAGAAAATCAGCCATATTTCTAGAAAGAAGAGCGGCTCCGTCCAAAGTGGGATGGATGCCATTTCTCCGCATCAGACCAGGTTTTCCCCAGAAAGGACTCCAGTTATCTATGTAGCCCACGTCGTTGTCAGAACTCCACCTGGACACCCAGCGGTTAAACGACGACATACGACTAAACATGTCATCGCTGGTCAGGTTGGGGAGGGGGCCGGAGAAAACTACGGAGTCTGACAGGGTTTTAACAAAGTCACACACCAAAGCAACATTAATTTTAGTGACCTCTGATTGGCGTAACCGGGTGTCATTACCGCCGACGTGAATAACAATCTTACTGTATTTAACCTTAGCCTTAGTCAGCAGTTTCAAATAAGATTCTATGTCACCCGCTCTGGCCCCCGGAATACATTTGACTATGGCCGCTGGAGTACCTAAAGCCACATTTTGGACTATGGAGCTTCAAATAACCAGGGTCTGTTTCTCAGCGGGTGTGTCACTGAGCGAGGAAAATCTATTAGAAACGCGAACGGGTCGGTGGTGAACTGGGGGCTTAGCCTCAGCACTACGCTTGCTCCGGACTGTCACCCAGCTGGCCTGGGGTCCTGGCTGCTCGGGATATGCTGGAGGACCGCTAACGGGAGCTAGCCTCTGTGGTTCCGCGCTGTCTAAGGGGACCTGGCTAGCTACTGGTTTTTCTACAGCGCGGAGCCGAGCTTCCAGTTTAGACAGCCTCTCCTCCAAAGCTACCATAAGACTACATTTGTTACATGTATCATTACCACTAAAGGAGGCAGAGGAGTAACTAAACATCTGACACACGGAGCAAGAGAAAACAGAGGAAGCAGGGAGAGAAGCAGCAGCCATGCTAAGCTAACGCTAGCAGGAGCTAGCAGAGCCAATACACCAATAAAAACCGAGAAGTGTTGAAAGATAAGAGGTGTTTTAAGCACTATCCAACAGTAGAAAAACAACTGTACTAACTGTGTTTGTGAACTAGAATGAAAAACTGTGCAAAAGACAGATAAATCCAGAAAACAGACGACTGGAGCAAACAATTCACTCGAGCTACCGACAGACAAACAGGAAATGACACAATACGTCTCACCACGAACGTGCAATGTCACACCACAGGGAGGAGCACAGCCAGGAGAACACCATGCTAAGCACCTGCTAATATGATTTGAACCCCCAACTTTGGCATTGGAGGACGACTGCTCTAACCATTCAGACAAAGCTGCCCCAATTATTAAAGGCCTGATCATTATTAAGATTGAGAATTTATATAATTTCAGCTATCACAATTACACCCTCATCCTCCACTCCCTCTTTCTCAGGCTTTTCCTCAGACTACATGGTGACCCCATCATCTCCACAGTCTTCCTCTGTTGACTACAAAGAACATTACTAGAATTTAGATTTCAGATTTTAATAGCAGAAAAGGACAGTTGTGCATGAATGACATTTCACCTGCTCAATCAGCTTTCTCTGGATCTGCTCCCGGACACATCATCCATCTTCTGTTTAAAGCACAGGTCGGCTCTATAGTTACAATGGATTTCTCCACCTTATACCAAGATGGGATTAACTTATTTGACAAGTGGTCCATGGTAAGTGGTGTGTACTTGGGTTGATGGTTTTCACCATGTCCCTACATACATATTAACAAACATGTTTGGAGTGGTGGCGCAGAGGTTAAAGAGGTGGGCCTGTGATCCGAAGATCCCCAATTCACGCCCCAGCCCCGACAACATCAAAATTGTGGGTGGAGTAGGTGAAGCACCCACACTTACCCCATCCTCATTCGCCCCACTCTGGGCTCATTAGCAAGGCCCTTAACCCCCACCATCTGCTCCCTAAACAGGTCTCTCTTGAAAATGAGTTCTCGTGGCTCAATGAGACTACCTGTATAAATAAAGGTTAAATGAAATGTAATGTCACTGTCACTGTAACATTAGCTTAGGATGGACTACTAATTAGCTTAGCTCTATTGTTATTGCCAAACTAACCAAGTAAATGGTAAATGGACTGTACTTATATAGCGCCTTTCTATCTAATCAAGATAATCAAAGCGCTTTACACTACAATCTGTGCCTCATTTACCTCTAACCGCTCAGCTACAGCCGCCCTAAGGACTTCTTCAATCTGAGGAGCCACCAAACAAACTGATTCCCACAAACTTGAACTTTGGTCTTCATTTCTTTCTCTTTTTTTTTCTGCCAGGTCCCAGTTGAAACACGCTGCTGACAGTTAGAGATCCTGACATCAAACTGGAGGTTTGTCTGAATGAGACAAGGCCTCATTTCAAGTAAAAACCAACCTATGACTTTTCTTCACTGGGTGTTGCTGAACACCCTGTAATAATCCCCCTCACTGACAACTGACAACTTACAGTTTTTCCTTTGATTCGCCTCATCTCCTCCCGTTCTCTTACTTCATGTTACCTCACATGGTCCTGAGTAATGAAAGTGGGAGTGGTCACAGCAGGGTGGTGTATCTGTACTATGTAAGAGTAAGTGATTCAGGCTCATGCTGAATGCTCAAATACCAACCCTCTGAGCAATTTCAGTGAGTGTCTCAGCTCTGTGAGGCTTAGTATGCGGGTGCAATGAATCGTGGGCACAACAGGCCAGTGTAGACTTATATGTCTATAATTTGCTCTCTTCTTATGCATTCATGAAATATGCATAACTCTCTATCCTTGCTGGAATCCCTGCTGGATGAGGTGTCATGGTTAAAACATATCCACATTTGACCAAATACTTTAATTTGTTTGATCAGGCAGGTATTCATTTCCAACATGGCACACATATTGTCTTGTGGAAGGGAAAGCAGAGAGCAGTAGTCTGGTAAAATGTGTCTTCTCAGTTTTTACCCATATTTCACATCTGCTAGTTGATTAAACGGTTCAGCAGCTTTACAAATGATCTCAGAAATATATAACTTTTTATTAATAGACTCCTTCATTGTGGTCTGAAGAGAGAACTGTATCTTTTGAAGTGAGAATGGTGAATAGCCAACTTCCTGACTCAGTTTTTAAATATAATTAAATTGCCAATTAACTGTACTGTCTGAGGAGGCAACATGTTTAGAATTGATGGATCCCATTTGCTCCTCTTCCTCACTCTAAATGAGACTGTAAGCCAAGTGGAATCTACTGAGGATGACCTTCAGCTACTAATCTGTTAATTAACTTTGAATCAGACTTTCATGATGAGATATTTACCTGCACATGTTAAACTAAATATTTGCAGATTGCTTTATAAAGCACAAATAAAAATGAGCAGATCTGTGTGCCTGATTGTACAGATATTATCAGATCGAAGAATAACTGTCATGAAGAGCTACTCTACCCATCTTCTTCATTTGTTCCTCCATCTTTCCAAGTACAAGTTTCCTCTTACTCTTTTGTACATTGTATCACTGAAACAATAAAAATAAGAGCATTAAACTAAATAGTGTTTCCCATCTCAGATGTTTTGCAAAATGTAAATCAAAACAGAATGCAATGACTTGAATCTTGTGAGCTTATATTTTATTCACAACAAAACAGTAAAAAAATAAAATCAAATGTCGGACTAAGAAAATGTAACGTCTTTGGATTTTTTTAATTTTATTTTATGGATGGATGGATGGATGGATGGATAATAGTATGAATATAATTATTACTATAATCACTACTAATTTGTAATTATTTGACAGAACTTTACTTCAGAGAAAATCCATCCATCCATTATCTTTACCTGTTTCTTCCTTTTTGGGTCATGGGGTCACTGGTGCCCAAATCCAGCTATCACTGTGTGAGAGGCGGAGGACACGCTGGACAGGTCTCCATTCTATCACTGGGACACATAGACACAAACACCCATTCACTCTCTCACTCTCCCCTAAAGATGAAGAAGAAGACGAAGGAGATGGTCAGGAACAAAGTCCAT
>NC_056516.1:1460195-1479163 GCF_014905685.2 Nematolebias whitei | reverse complement strand
GAAATTTGTTGGATTGTACACCTGGATTATTGAGCATGGACTTTGTTGTTTTCAACCAGTTTGACAAGACTGTCAACAAGGAAGAGGGCCGGCAATGGAAGAGGGGGCGTACCAATGAGACCATCTTATCACAAGCAGAACTGGTTTGTTCCACTTCGGAGTAAGCTGTTGGGGGAAGAATCAGTTTTGTTGTGTGTTTCCTTGACTGATGAAGCCTTCCCGATCGAAGGCGAAACGTTTCAGCACAAAAAAGGAAACTGCCCAGATGACCTGACTGAAAAATGTTGGAGGTGGTCAGGACTTGAGAAGGAGCAAACACACCTACATCCTCCCCACCCCCCACCCCCAAAAAAGAAAACCCACGCAGCACGGAGAGAACATGCAAACTCAACCCAGAAATGCCCCCAGCTGGGATTTCATCCGGCAACCTTCTTGCTGAAAGGCGGCAGCTCTACTAACTGCGTCAATAATCAGACTGTTCTTTTCAGTTATCCATGTCATTTTTCTTGTCTTTACTAGAATCTGCAACATGAGGCTGGCCCACATGGTGAGAGTTCTTCAAGATGCCAAGACATCTACAGACAAGCAGTAGACGGAGGGTGCATTCACACCAGCCCTGTTTAGTCCACTTTAATCAAACTCTAGCTCGTTTTCCTAGAAAGTCCAGTTCATTTGGGGAGGTGTGAACGCGCCATCGAACTCTGTCACGGAACAAAAAGGCGACCTCTGGCCTGGGCTAAAACCTAGGTCTCGGTCCGGTAGAAGATAACTCCAGCGTGGTTCAAGTACAGTGTGAATGTAATCAGACCGGGCCCCGCTCCACAAGCAAGAAGTGGAG
This sequence comes from Nematolebias whitei, assembly GCF_014905685.2. NCBI lineage: Eukaryota > Metazoa > Chordata > Actinopteri > Cyprinodontiformes > Rivulidae > Nematolebias > Nematolebias whitei. Next base: position 1,478,325 of record NC_056516.1, on the reverse strand, counting down.
TACAGCGCAGGGCAAACGAACTGATGAGAATAGGAGCGGATTTGCCACGAAATATAGCAGAAATAAGCAACAAACTCAAAACTACGCTCGGCAGAATGCAGATCTTAAAGTCATTTACCTGGAAGCTGCAGCAGAGACGTTCCAGCGGGCAGAAGAGGAAGCGCTGCTCCCGGCTTAAGAGGAGAGGATGCCGGGCAGGGGTTATGGTGAGGCTACGAGCTAACGCTAAAGCCGGTAAATTCCCCATGCCGTCTCTCTTTCTGTCGAATGTCCGCTCGTTGGACAACAAGGTGGATTTACTTCGTCTGAAAGCGGGCGCCTCAGAAGAGATGAAGAAGTGTGCGGTGCTTTGCCTCACGGAAACATGGATTACAAGCGAAACGCCGGATACAGTCTTCCAGTTGGATGACAGACTTTTTTTTCAAGCGGACCGCTGCAGCGAGCTAACGGGGAAATCACGGGGAGGCGGAGTATGCATTTACGTGAGTAAAAGTTGGTGCACAAACTGTACTGTTGTAAATAGCTCATGCTCGAAGGCTTTGGAGCAAATAACAGTGAAATGTTGGCCACATTATCTACCCCGCGAGTTCACGGTGACTTTCATCACAGTTGTTTACATTCCTCCGGATGCTAATGCTAATGAATCACTGCAGGAGCTTTATGATATCATCAGCTCGCTGCAGAGCAAACACCCCGAAGCTCTTTACGTGATAGCCGGAGACTTTAATCACGTGAATCTAAAGGACTGTCTCCCAAGCTTTTATCAACATGTGGCAATTCCAACATGTGGAGACCACACGCTGGACCGTGTTTACACGACCGTAAAAGATGCATACAAAGCCTAACCCCGCCCCCACCTAGGACTGTCAGACCACATCTCAATCTTCCTGGCTCCTGCTTACATGCCCCCGCTGAGACGCTCCAGACCGGTACAAAAGAAAGTTAAATGTTGGATCCAGGACAGTGGCCCCATACTGAGAGATTGTTTTGACTGAACAGACTGGCAGGTTTTCAGAGAAGCTGCTGAAAATGGAGGATCGCTTGATCTTGACCAATACACATCCTCAGTTCTGGGTTACATTAGTACATGTACTGAAACCGTCTCCACTATCAGAAATGTTAAAAGCTACCCAAACAGAAAACCTTGGCTGAATGCAGAGGTGCACACCCTGCTGGAAGCCAGGAACACTGCCTTCAGGTCTGGAAACTCAGAGGAGCTGAGTAGGACAAGAAAAGAGCTGGTTGCTAGTATTAAGAGGGCCAAGGCCACATATGCACAGAGGATTGAGGGTCAATTCATCTCACAAGACCCTCGGAGCATGTGGAGGGGCATTAAGTGCATTACAGATTATAAAGGAAGGAGCGAACAATGCCCCAAAGACACATCTCTGCCTCATGCCCTCAACAAGTTCTATGCACGCTTTGAAGACCCGAACAGACCACCCAGCACCAGACTCACCTCACCACCGGATGAAGAGCATCTCAGCGTGACCTCAGCAGAAGTAAGGAGTACTTTCAGGAGGATTAATCCACACAAAGCAACTGGCCCAGACAACATCCCCGGAAAAGTGTTGAAGTAATGTGCCGATCAGCTCTGCGAGGTGCTGGCAGCCATCTTTAACACCTCACTTACCCTGGAGACAGTTTTCACCTGCCTGAAGACTGCCACCATCATCCCAGTCCCAAAAATCTCTACAGTGACTGGTCTGAATGACTATCGGCCAGTGGCCCTCACCCCAATAATCGCTAAATGCTTCGAAAAACTGATCATGACTCACATCAAAACAACCATCAACATCAACGAGGACCCTCATCAGTATGCATACCGTGAGAACCGATCAACAGAGGATGCCATCTCCTCTGTGGTCCACACTGCGCTCAACCACCTGGAGCAGAAAAACTCTTACATCCGTATGCTCTTTGTGGACTTCACATCCGCCTTCAACACCATGATCCCTAAAAACCCTGATGGACAAACTATCCATACTAGGACTAAGCCCCTCCATTTGCAACTGGATACTAGACTTCTTAACAAACAGACCAGAGTTAGTGAGGATCCACAACTTCTCCTCCTCCATAATGACCCTCAGCACTGGCTCTCCTCAGGGATGTGTGTTGAGCCCCCTTCTGTTTTCTCTGCTCATGTATGATTGTGCAGCTACCCATCCAGGCTGTCACATTGTAAAGTTTGCAGATGATACAGCGGTGGTGGGATGCATCACAAACAATGATGAGTCCAGCTACAGGCAAGAGGTGGAACACCTGGAGAGCTGGTGCAAAGAGAATAACCTTCACATCAATGTGAAGAAGACAAAGGAGATGATTGTGGACTTCAGAAGGAACAAAAACATCTACACCCCCCTGAACATAAGAGGATCTGCGGTGGAAGTGGTCTCCAGCTACAAGTACTTGGGTGTACACATGAATGACAACCTCAGCTGGAGCAACAACACCACCAGCCTGATCAAGAAAGCTCATCAGAGACTACTTCCTCAGACGGCTGAGGCGAGCTGGTCTGGGAAGCTCAGTCCTCACCTCTTTCTACAGGTGTGCAGTGGAGAGCATCCTGTGCTCGAGCATCAACGTGTGGCATGGAGGCTGCACAGCTACAGAAAGAAAAGCTTTGCAGAGTGGTGAAGGCTGCACAGAAGACTGTCGGAGTCAGCCTCCCCACCATCACAGACATCTACACCTCTAGATGCAGGAAGAGGGCTACCTGCATCATGAAGGACCCGGTCCATATAAATTATGTTAAGAGTGGGTAATCGATTCAATTCAATTCTGTTTATTTATATAGCGCCAAATCACAACAAAGTTGTCTCAGGGCACTTTACAGAAACTTTCACATACATAAAAGCCAATTAGTAGTTCTCTATCTAAGGGAAATCGGCTCCCAAATAGCTTTTCTTCAGCCATTTAGGAGCCAGTGAGGCCCGACGCTTAAAGGGCTATGCCTATACTCATAGAATCTGGGGTTACAGTACGTAACCAACGTTCTATTTCGTATAGGCTTCACCCTTTAAGAGCTGTCGCTTAGTGGATTAAGGGCAAAGCAGATGTAGTCCTCGCCTCACTGGGTCCATACGAACACCATATGAAGCGGCAGCTTGCCCAAAAACGTCTTGTCACTCAGCTCTCCATGTGCGTAATTACGCGTTGCGTAATTATGCGTACCATGCACGAACGCTTGCTGTGTAGCTATATGTTCTGAGTGCATGAGCGCCCCGGAAAGCTTTCAACGGGGAAAGGAAAATGCTGAAAAAAGGCTGTGAACCAAACAGATTCACGGCTGATAAATATGAACAGATTAATAATAACCAGAGAACTAATTATTAATAAAATGAACTGATTGGTAACAATAGTCATGAACGGATTAGTGACAATAGAACCAGAACAACAGTCACAACTTGTGACTGATAACAACATCTCACCCTGTAAATGCATGCAGTCAGATGTGAGTTAAACGAGGTTACATGAAACAACAATGTTCATTCTGTTAAAGCACTAAGAACAGAATGTGTCATGGAACGAGCCATCACATCACGTAGATAAAAGAGAATAAATGAGCAGTGTGTTGACCACGCGGAAGTGCAAATATCCTACAATGTCATACCATTGTGCAAAGCAGTTGAAGATATGATACCTCTGGTCGAGTGCACCCTGAGGTTGTCAGGAGGCTCTAAATCTGATGCTCTGTAGGCTTCAGAGATGGCCTCACACAGCCAGTGTGACAGGCGCTGGGTGGATAACGGGCGACCTGCAGATGCGTCTCTATAATGCACAAACAAATGTTTAGTTTGATACATTGCAGCTGTGCGCGCTATGTAACACGTCAACGCCCGCACAGTACAGAGAAGATGGAAAGATCTTCTTCTTCTGATTTGTGGGGGGAGGGAAAAAACCTTCCAATGAGATCACTCCTGATTTGAAAGAGCTTGTGATGTTTAAAAGCGAGATTCGGTCTCAGATCAGCTGAGCTGCCGTCAGCCTGAATTCTGAGACATGACGGAGCGATAGAGAGGGCAGATAAATCACTCACCCTCTTAGCGGATGTTAAAGCCAGCAGCAGGGCTGTTTTAAGAGACAAGAATTTAATTGGAACCTGATTCAGAGGCTCAAATGGAGCTTTGATCAGGGCTTGCAGGACCTGCGTTAAATCCCACTGTGGAACAAGTGGGCGTGAAACAGGCCTGCGTCTCTGTACACCTTTTAAAAGCTTCATCAGCGGATGATTAAAAGCTGTTCTGTCCCCGAAACCTTTGTGACAGGAAGAGATGGCTGCAGCATACGTTTTAATCGAGCTGAACGCCAGATTTCTGTCCATCAGCTGCTGCAGAAAGGACAGTACGCTGCCTAGTGGACATGAAGTGGCCTCTACACCTTTCTCTGTACACCAGCGCTGAAAAGCTGTCCACTTTGATGTGTACAGCACTTTGGATGATGCAACACGTGAATCCTGGATTGTGTGCACTACATCTTGCAGGAGACCCATCCTCTCTAAGCGGATCCACTCAGCGGCCAGACCCAAAGGTGCTGGCCTATTTCTGGGTAACTGCTGATCACTCCTCCTGCCTGGAGGAGAGCATCCTCCCTCCACGGCAGTTTCCACGGGCGCCCCAATAACAGGCGTCGTAGAACCGGGAACCATGGCGCATTCACATGCTCGAGAGCCACTAGGAGAGCTGTCAATCCCTCCTCCTGAACTCGTTCAGAAACTGTAATATCAGAGGAGGTGGGGGGAACACGTAAAGAAGCGTTTTGGGCCATGGGCTTTGAGCAAACGCGTCCACCCCTAGCGGTGGTTCGTCTCGCGGGTTCAGTGAGAACCATAGTTGACATTGAGCATTTTCTCGTGTCGCAAATGGGTCCACAGCCGCTTTGCCAAATTTCTACCACGTCTGAGCTATCAGATCTGGGTGGAGGGTCCAGTCCCCGTGACACGGACCGCCACTGGACATCACATCTGCCCCTTTGTCCAGAACACAGGGGATGCACACTGCTCTGATGGAGAGCAGATTTTGGTGTGCCCAACACAATAATTTTCTCGCAATGTGTAACATTTGGGCTGAGTGCACACACCCCTGCCGGTTTATGTATGCAGCAGTCACCTTGTTGTCTGTGTGAATCAAAATTTGTTGATTCTGTAGCACAGGAGCAAAGTGTTGAATCACATTCAGAACCGTGCAACATTCCAGAACGTTTATATGAGCTGTTGTGTGAGGTGGCCACAGCGCCCCTACAGCTCGAGATAGGCAAGTCCTCCCCCCCAGCCTGACAGCGACGCGTCTGTGAAGACTGACACGTGTGACGTAGGTCTGCTGACGGGGATTCCCTCCGACAGAACCAGGGAGTTTTCCCAGTGTCGGAGGTCTGTTCTCACAGAGGGAGGTACAGTGATCATCCATCTCTTTTGCTTTACCGGATCCACGCGCAGACAAGCAAACCATCTCTGGAAGCGTCCCATGTGGAGTAAGCCCAGCGGAACCACTGTGTGAGCTGACGACATCATTCCTAACAGCATCATGATGGAAATGGCTGTTACTACTCTGCCAGGTCTTAAGTGGCGGAGCTGGACTCTTGGAGTGTCGATTCTCGTCTGTGATAAACGAGTCCTCATGGTGATCGAGTTTAGCTCCACTTCTAGATAAACAATGGTCTGGGCCAGGAGAATCAAGCTTTTTTCCCAATTTATGGTGAAGCTCAGATTTAGTAGGTGTGACCTGAGTCTGCGCTGCTCCTTCCCGTCTGGAGCGTGACAGCAGCAACAGGTCGTCTAGGTAAAACAAAATGCTCATCCCTGATCTGTGTAATGGTTGCAGGGCCGTCTCCACACACTTTGAGAACGTACGAGGTGCGAGGGAATAACCGAACAGCAGCCTGTTGTACTGGTACTGCATCCCTTGAAAGTAGAAGCGCAGAAATTTTCTGTGCTTTGGGATGATCGGTATGTTGAAGTAGGCGTCTTTCAGATAGATGGATATAAACCAATCGTTTCTCTGAATGTTGTCCAACAGTTGTCTGGTTGTCAACATGTGAAACGGTCTGTCCACGATCACCTTGTTGAAAACTGACAGGTCCAAAATGGGTCTCGTTCCTCCGGTCCATTTTGGAACCAGGAAGTAACGTGAGTAAAAACCTTTGTTTTCCTCTCTGTTAGGAACTCTGGAAATTACCTCTTTTACCAGAAGTTCCTGGACTTCTGCATTTAGGGATGAGACCTGGTCTGGTGATGACAGAACCATCTCTAAAACTCCTCTGAACGGACGGGGTCGAGCTGCAAATTGTAGCGTATCACCCTTGTTTATCAGACTGCTCACGCATCTGTCTGGCGAGCATGTCCGTTGCCACTCCGCTTAACGTTCGTGAAGTGGGCATGCATTTAGGTGGTGCGTCATGTTTCTCACGGATGTCAGCCAGTCTACAGCCTCGACCACTGTGCGTTCCACGTGACCCAAGGCAAGGCTTCCTCGAAAGGGCTCTGAGCGTGCCTCTGTGTAGCGCTCAGGCTGCGGGTTCACATTCATGTCGATGTGAACCGGCGTGTGTTGAGGAGAGGTGTGCGCACCTTCATCCACGCTGCGCTGTTTGGGTGAAAGCTGCCGGCGCCGCAGGAGCGCGCGTTTGACACCGCTGCGGTAAAAAGCATGCAGCTCGGGCTGAAAACGAGTTATTCCACTGGACTCATTTTGTGGACCACATTCACTTTCGACTGTTGTGTCATGCGAACGTCTCGTGTTTATTTTTTGAGCTGTGGTGATCCTGAAAAACCTTTTTTAAGGCCACCGGCTCGTTTTGTGTGGAGGATGTGTGAAAAGCCGCTGTGAGGTCATCCGAGCTGACAGACAGGCTAAAATCAGACACTTTAATCTTTGAAAGATGTTTTATTTCAAAGCTCATGTCATCATTACACACATCCTCCGCAAACCGTAATTTTGAATCTTCTCCCCCGTGAGCTCTTAGGTTTGTTGTCCCAGGGTGCCGCCTGTTGGCGATCTCAGGGAAATGCTGAACTGCCGGTTGCCGGGATGAGAAGGGCTGATGTCTGACGGGCGGGGCTGGCGGCGGAGCGGGGAGATGCTGCTGCAGTCATGGAACATCGTTGTTGTTATCTTTGCCCACGACGATCCTTCCATCAGGCCGGGGGCGGGATGAGTCATGCGTCTTGATGAAATGGTGCACAGTCTCTGACACCTCCTCTGACTTTTTCGAGTTTTCCAGAATGGCCTTGAAATTGGTTCCATACATCACGTGCATCGCTGATGGGGCCCTCCAACAAAAAGCCTTCTGCAGCTCCTCCGAGAGGGAGGGGGAGTGACGAGCCAGGTGGACCTCTGGAAAACCTCGTACTCTGGGCTGCGATGTGAGACCGGCAAACAGCAGAAGAGGTGCACAGGTTGAGGATGACGTCAGCTGCCTTGCAGATGGAGCTCTATGTCTCTTCCAGCCTCTTTGAAACGCTGTACACCAGCAGCGTAATGTATTGTTCGCTGTGGTCGCCTGGAACGCACACTGGTGAGCTTGGTTGGAGAGCGATGTCACCATCTGGTCATGCTTACCCGGAGGCGCAGGATGCTGGTCCAACCTGGACATCTTTGCTCCGAAAGCCTCCGCCAGGCTCGGCTCCAGGGGGGCACTGAGGGAATTTCTACTTGGTGAAAACCCCTCCACTCTGATGATGGGCGCGAATGTGGGAACCGACGCTCTCAGTCTACCAGAACCGGCTGCGGCCTCGTTCCAGCAGGACGTCACTGCTGGGAAAACGAGGCCAGATAAGATCAGGACGGCAAGCCGGGGTGGAGCCCAGAAACCTTCCCGATAAATCATCCGATCTGGGCAGGGGAAGGAGAGGGATGGAAAAAAAAGTCCCTTCATGTCAGCCGCCTCCTGGATTATGCCGGGCAGCTCCAGAGGAGGGCACCGACGGCTGGGAACGATGTGGTTGCCGATGCAAAAAAGGTCCGGGGGGGGGAGGGGAGCATTCGCTCAGCCCCCCTCATTCCAATACTACGCTCTCCAGGAGGGAGTGAGCAGTGGGGGCTGCTGCTGACATCGCCTGTCCCGGAGGAGCCATCCGATTCGCTCCGAGAGTCGGCGATAAAAGGAAAATTACAAGATGGCGTCATCCAGCGTGTAACAACCTGCCACTGAGAAATATTCCTCGGCGCTTACCTTGAAACAAGACTGCTCGTCTGCTTCTCCTCGGAGAGGAAAACTCACCGGGGCGGCAGGAGGTTGGCGTGGCGGGGCCACAGGCAGCCTTAACAAAGGTTGAGCCGGTCAAGATAGACAACTTCACTTCTTCGTTCTTCTGACAGCGCTATTAGCTTGCTGAAGAAAAATGGGAGCCGCTTACCCGCTCTTAACGTAATTTATACGGACCGGGTGGGGCCCACACAACAGGTGGTCGTGGACTAAATTTTTCAGTGTGATGCTTTGCATGACGAGATAAACCCACTAAGCGACAGCTCTTAAAGGGCGAAGCCTATACGAAATAGAACATGCATTTCTCTGACTTTATATGGAGCCATCAGCTGCCTTTTGTGGAAAACTATATTCTCCATGGTCTTCTGCCTCATCATCTGCTCATGCTGTGTCCACTTTTGAAAAATGACAAAATATTACTCCTAAAACTGCTAAAACTTGATGCCACTCTCCGTTTTTGTTTTTATTTCCAGAAGAAGAAGAAGTGTCTTCAGAGGTTTTTGTGTTGTTTCTGTCAGTAGTTCTTGGTGCAGCGCCTCCACAGGCGAGCGGGGGAACAGGTTGGTTCAACAGGTTGGCTGGACTGCACAGTGCAGTGTGAATGCAAAAGCACCAGCTCAAATGTTAACAAAATGTCATGAATATTGGTCCCCAACCGAACCGAGTCTACCAGACTATCAGGTCTGAATGCACCCTGACACTGCAAAACCTGTAAACACGACTATGCCTGCAAGACAAATACTACAGCAGAAAAGCATCTGCATCACCCCTGGAGGAGTGATGTGCTGAGCTTTCAGAGCAGATTTACACAGATGAAGCCTTTGATTCTTAGGACTGCTGTTACAGATTGGTGGGGGGGGGGGATATGAATTTATGCATCTGTGATAGGTTTGGATGCATTTCAGAAAAACACACCATATGCACATGTCAGTGAGTGAATAATCCTGCGATACAGGGGGATCAAGGTTAATCTGTTGTTAAAAATTAAATGGGTTCAGAACATGTCTTGCTCAGCATGTTTGTGGTTTTGCAAGAGCAGCACATTCACGTTGAAGGGTGAATGTCACGATGACTTCTTTTAGAGTTCAGACATAAATCCTGAATGTTCCATCGTTCCTCATCACTTTGCATCTTTTCCCACTTTGCTTTTATTTAGTTTTGTTAGGGACCAGACCTTTGTGAGGATCATCTATCATTACGTGGGATTATCAATTCTTTGCATGCTGAGATCTTGTGGGATTACACAGAGATTAGTTAATATTATCAAACCCTCTCTGTCACATCTGTTTTTATCTTTTCCATCCGGCAGGTTTTTGGTAAGATGCTGAATCTCCACCATCTGAGAGAAGTTAATTCTGCTCTCTCCCTGTAGTCAAATGTGTGATTTTTCTTTCTCCAGCTTCATATGTAATGAAAGTGTTTTCCTTCTTATATTTTCATATCGCTTAGCTAAACAAGTTGTAGAATTCCCCTCTGAATCACTTGTTTTTGTTCACAAAGCTTTTAAAGAGCAACGTGGTTTTGCAGTGCAGGGAGCGTGACAACACTGTAGAAATGAAGGTCATGTTCTGAGGAAATTGTAATTACAAAAATTGCATAATGTATGGATGATAAAAGGCACGTAAGATGATGCATCCATTTTGTTCATAAGAACTATGGGGTGCCGTCTGTAAAGTTACACAGTCAAAAATTAACTGCAATATTTTGGTTTATTTAGCCTTTAATAAGAAAAAAAGTTTTTTCAAAGGCATATTTTCTCCATGTTATTCATACATTTATAAATGTCATAGTTCTAAACTAAATATTTAATTTACAATCTAAATATTTAGTTTACAAACTATATACTTAACTTGCAAGTTCAATATTTAGTTAGTAAACTAAATATTTAGTTAGTAAACTAAATATTTAGGCGTAAATTAAATATTTAATTTCCAAGCTAAATATTTATTTTCAAAACTACACATTTAATTTCCAAAGCATGTCTAGAGCCATATCAAACACAAAACAGGCTCTAGAGCAATGTGGATATTGTAACTGGGCCTTCCTGAAAGCAGAGAAGAAACCCAAACAAGACTCCAGTCAGCCATCAGGTGAAAAGGAGGAACCCAGACCCAGACCAGTGGTCATTCCGTATGTTGAGGGAGTATCAGAGAAACTGAGACGTTTATTTTCTAAACACAACGTCCCAGTGGCTTTTAAACCCCAAAATACATTAAAGACTGGTTCATCCCAAAGATCTAGTGCCCCGGCACAAACAGAGTAATATTGTGTATGTTGTTCAGTGTCAGGAGGGTGATCAGTCTTACATCGGGGAAACTAAACAGCCACTGGCCAAAACGAAGGACCAGCACAGAAGAGCAACAACATCAGGCCAGGACTCTGCGGTCTACACTCATCTCCAGGCCAGCAGTCACTCTTTCAGGGATGAAGATGTTCACATCCTGGACAGAGAGGAACGATGGTTTGAGAGAGAAGTAAAGGAGGCCATCTTTGTGAAAAGAAATCATCCATCATTAAACAGGGGTGGAGGCCTCCGGGTTCAACTGTCCCCCTCTTACAATGCTGTGATTGCTAGTATCACTCAGCCTCCTGTGAATAGTAAACAGCCATCAGGTGCTAATGATCCATTGTTAGGCTGATGGTCCTTCTTGATCATGTGAGCAGCTGGTTTTGGTTGTCAGCAGCAAACTGGTTGATCCACTCTGAGAAGGTGCTATTTATAAGACTTAGCTGAATACAGCACCTCAGACTGAGGAAGTCTTTCGGATGGAAGACGAAACGTTTCTACATTTTTTTGTTTTGTTTTGTTTGTTTGTTGAATGTCCAGAGCTCCATCTTATATTACAGATTGTATTGTTCCATATTTTCCTAACAGACCACGTTGCTCTCAGACTGCAGGTTTACTTGTGGTTCCTAGAATTTACAAAAACAGAATGGTGTCACAATCCTCAAAGTTGAGACCCATTTGCAGGCAGGCGAGCGAGGCAGGAGTTTAAATAAAAATAATTTATTTAAACAACAAAACAAAACGCTGTTGATGCAGCAAAATTTACTCTGGCAAAACAGGATCAAGAACAAGACTGAACAGGACATCAGAGTACACAGGCGGAGCAGATCATCAGGTGGACAAAAACAGACAGGACAGAGGAGGACTGAGATGTCTGTGAATATAGAACAATGACCGGTCGAAGAGTGGAGGAGAGAAAGGCTTTTTTATAAGACAGAGGGAGAGTGAGTAATGAGAGCACCTGGGCAGGTGGTTGATGAGGGACAGGTGTGAATGATAAAGACTGAGGACTGGAGAGACAGACTGAGGAGTGAGTGGAAAATGACAACAGAATCAGATATACAGAAAATCACACACAGAGCAGAACAACAAAAGTATAAAGAGCAGACAGAGACAGAGCCTGTCAAATGGGAGGCAGATATTTCAGTTATCAGGCTCCTCTCTTGTGGAACCAACTTCCAATCTCTGTCCGTGAGGCTGACACATTATCCAGTTTTAAAACTAGGCTTAAGACTTTCCTTTTTGCTAAATCCTATAGTTAGGGTTGGCTTGGGTTTCCTGAGCTGTCCCTTAGTTATGCTGCTATAGGCTTAGACTGCTGGTGGACAAACTGACAACAATTTTCACTCTGCTACTGTCTTTACTTACTCTGCTCAACCTGTTTTGTATTTGTAATTATTTTTTCTATCCTTAACGTGTTTTTTTGTCTTTCAGATACACCTATACCTGGACCTACCATTCTTTTTCTTTTTCTTTTTTTTCCCTTGTCCTGTCTGGCATTGTGACACTTAGAAGTATTGTCTGAGTGTCAAAGTGATGCCCAACAGATTTACTTTCACAAGCAGAGCATTATGGCTGACCTTAATGCTCCACTTGATATATAAATTAAATTTTATTAGAATTTGCTTTGGGTTTGTTCCAGACGTAATGGACATGGGGACGGAAAACAAAGAAGATAACAAAGCAGAAAAGTGAGAGAAGAGTTAAAATGTAAAGAACGAGATAGGAATAGAGGAGAGAGAGAGGGATAAAGAGAACACAAATCAACATCATTGAAGTCTGTCTCTAGACCTGCGAAAAGAAGAAAAAAAAAAGACAAAACCAAGAAACCACAACAACAAACAACATATATAATGATACTTATAACATCATTAGAAAGTATTTTATACAGTACATGGTAAAACAATATATATTTGATGGCCACTGTAGTGGACCAAGGCCTACGTCGAAACTAAGTCTAAGGTCAAAACTCTTGACCTTTAGAACCTTGTGGGACAGAAGCTGTCATTTCATGTATTTGACTCCATAAATACAGGTTCACCCATCCTGAGACTTTCTTTCTTGAAGATTCAAGTGAAAAGAACACTCTCTTTTTATTATCATTACTATCTTACAAATGTTGATAATCAAAGTGTCTTAGTTCAAACCATTTTAGATGTTGCAGTGAACTAATCAATTTTATTAACTGAGTAATGATTTTTATTCTCATGTTAAATGCTGTTACAAAGTTTATGCAGTTTCTGATTTCTGCTTTTGAATGAGCAAGTGTGTGCGTTCCAAGGTTGGACTCAAACGAAAAACAAGTTGTTATGTTAAAACTGTCATGTTTTAGAATCCTCTCAGACGTAAATAGAGATGTTTTGCACCTGGTTCTTTTTCACGCCAAAACAGAACCCTCTCGGTCTGTGAGAACATTTCTGAGCTGTCTCATAACAATTCTCGCTGCGTCTAACCTCTTACGTCACAAAAACACACCCCTTCTGGTCGTTTCTGACCAATGAAAAATCCCAAAAAGTGAACCGGGAAAGAGTCTTTAAAATGTCAGTACTTCCTGGTCTAGTCAGAGTTTTCCGACTGCTGGAGTTCGCAGAGTTGACAGACTCACACAGTTCGAAGAGGGACTCACAGGTAACCAGAGTGACTTACGACTCACGGAGTTACAGAGTTCACGGAGTTCTGATGGAGTGCTGTTGGAGTTCCTGACAGGACAACAAAGCTCTTCCGAGTTCCATGGGATTATAACATTTTCCACTGAGGTGAATGTGTGTCGAACAGAGCCTCGCCACTACTTCTGACGAGCGACAGCCATTCTCAGGAGACGCTGGACAAGTAGCGTTAACGGAATTCCATATCTGCTGATAAATCTTCAGAAGGTAATGGGTCAAGTTTCCTACCAAGCGTACCGAGGCGAGCTGGGCTTCTGATGGAGAGTGTCGGTTCTGGCGAACATTCCTCCCCTCCCATTCAATCTTAACTCCCTCTAAACTTCTTTCCATCTTTAAACTTTCCTATGAAGTAGAAATTCTTCCAGATATTTAGAAATGTCTGTGTAAAATGCTCACCCACATTCATGTGGGCAAAAGATCATAGTTGTACAGTTATAAATGTCTGTTGGTGCAGCAACGGAGAAATCATGGCCGTATGATTTTTCCTGATTGATTGCTTTGTTGTTATTTTCATAATTTGCCAAATTAATGTAAATGTTTGATGTTAAATTTGATTCTGTAAATAAATGACCGCATTCATTTTGATGGGTCAAATTTAAATGACGTCTCCCGTTTGCATTTCCTTAAATTCAGTGCACGTTTTATTCAGTCCAGAAAAATGAGGAACTCGCGTTAAATGATGAATATATCCCAGCATCTGTTCATCTACATTGGTGGCCCGTCACGTGCTCATAAATGGACTGTAACTAATGTGCTAATTGATTTTCATGTTGGCATGTGTTGTAAAATAACAGTTGAATCCGTGCGTCTTTACGCAGCCGGAGCTGCGCGCTTGGAGCTGCACCGCCTGAAGCGAAATGCTGCATGTTTTTAAGCGTGTTGGTCTGTGATGCTCAGAAAGCTCACAGAGAAGCTGAAATTGAGTCACAAGTCTTTATAAAGCTGAATTGTACGTCTGTATGTGTAACATAAGCTGGCTTTGAGCTGTGGGAACGCTTTATTCTGTTTAAACTGTGTTCTGACGCTGTTCTGGTTCCGACTCGGTTCTGGAGCTTCGAACGAGTTGTTTTAAATAGCTAGAAAGACGTTTTGTCACGGAGCGCCGTTCTCTGTGCAGCTCAGAGAGTTGATTCGTTACATTTTTAGCAGAGAAAGTGCATTTTGATGGTTTAAAAGACGATAAGTGATGAAAGAGTTTCAAGCTAAATTAACATGGTTATTGCTAACGCTTCGTGGTTGTTGTTTGCTGCTTTGGAAAGCTCTGATTTGCTGAGAACGGTTGACTGTCGTCACCTCCCCTCACCCCTACGCTGCGTCATTGGTTGAGAAAGACCGTGTGTAACGTTCTGATTGGATGAGGGAAGTGTCAATCACGTCACCCGGAAATGAAGACTCGTTTTCATAGGGAATAAAATCTGCTTTTTAACGCTGGAAAGCGCATTAAAGCTGTGTTCTGAAACGCTGTTTACATTCTTCGAAGCTTATTCGCTGAAAGTTCGCCACGTTTGAGTTTAAAGACCGTCATAAAATGATGCTTTTGAACTACGCTAGCGATGCTAAATTTTAAGCTAACAAGCTAATGACCGGGTGGATGACGTGTCACGTCACTTCCCCCAAGTCGGAAATGAGCTTTACCGTGCTTAAATTCACTAAATACGGCTGCTGTGTTGTTCCACAACACTCATGTTTCATGATATAAGGTCTGATTGAAAAAATTTTGCCACGTTTGTGTAAATAATCCGTTCAGAAGTGTTGGTTTTCACCGAAGCAAGCCGATGCTAATTTTAGCTAATAAGCTAACGACCGGACGCCACAGGAAGTTACAGCACCCCTAGTGGACGACACAAGCAGTGTCTGAGTTAAAATTGTTGAGGATCTGCTGACATCTTGTGGAGAAGACGTGGGATCACAGGTTTTCACTTCGTTTTTAGGTGAAGAGTGACATTAAACGTTTTATTTTTTTCTGAAAGGCATTTTTGAGTTAAAAAACTTCCTCAAAGCTGAATATACACTGTTATCTTGCGTTTTAAAAGTTATCAAGGTATTTATGCTGAGAGCTTTTGCCAAACAAATTTTATTCACTGGTAAATCCTTGAGAAATAGGTACATAATAAAAATTTAGAAACTTTTAAATAAGATACAGTTACAAATATTCACAGAGTTGAATAGTTTACTCATTTTGCTAGAAGATAACGCACGTTTAATTGATAATTCACTAAATAAGAGTAAAACTTATCAGGAAAAAGAGATTTTCTGGTTTATTTTACCACCTAAACATTTACATCTACTATTTAATTTCTAAATAGCAGATAATGGCGGACGAAGAGGGAAACACTGACCCCTTACAATCCGAGGATGTGGTCCAGACAGCCTTACACATTTTGACAAATTCAATTCTTGGCAAAACTTTGGAGGACTTGCAAGTCCTTGATGACGATCAAAGACATGAGGAGCTGCAGAGTTTATCAAGAGCAGCTACAGTGAAGGAGGACGCAAAATCAGGCCGCGTACGGTTAGCAAAAATCTCTCTGCTTCTGAAGGCGGAATTAGACCGTTTGGTAGTGGAAAAGGGCGTGCTATTCAACGGATATAAGTCTGAAAAAGAGAGGTGTGACGAATTGATGAGTGAAGCTGAGTTGCTGAAACAAAAGATTCAAGCTGCTGAAGACCTCTCAAAGAAAGAGCTGTCAGAACAGGCTCAATCATATGAGGAGAAGTGTGCCGAGCTGATAAGTGAATCTGAGTTGCTGAAACAAAAGATTCAAACTGATAAGGACCTCTCAAAGAGAGAGCTGTCAGAACAGGCTCGATCATATGGGGAGAAGATTGCGGATAAGGAACGAGCGTACCAAGACGCGTGTGCAGATAACGATGAGTTACAAGCACGGTTGCAAACCGCTTTAAGGGAGCTGGCCGATTGCAAGGCAGAAAAGGGGTTAATAACCCGGAGTTGGCTGACTTTACAACATGAAAATCAGTCAACAAATGAGCGTCTGGCAGCTTGTGAGGAGAATTTAGCTACAGCTACAAACCTGTTTTCTGACATGGAGCTAGCTGGCTCGAGACTCAGAGACGAGCAGGGTCAGCTACAACCACCCCAGACAGGTGCTGTTGCACCTCCTCCCCTTAGCCCCGTTTCAACACCCCCAACCCGGGGGATAAGGACGGGTCTGCACCCACTTGCACCTCTTCCTCCTGACGCCAGGCAGTCAACTCCACCCCCATCTCGGGCGGTGGGGTTCGACCTGCACCGGTATGCACCTCCTCCTCCTGACGCCAGGCAGTCAACTCCACCCCCATCTCGGAGGGTGGGGACAGACCTGCACCAATATGCACCTCCTCCTACCAACCCTTATCAGCCACCCCCACCCCCACCATGGGCAGTAGGGGAAGGACTTGATCAGTCTGCACCACCAGTCACGCAAGTTAGACCGGTGATACAGTCTCCTTCAATGGATGATTTGCTGAAAATCTCAAAATATGTACAACGCTTTGTTCCCGGGCCTATGGGGTCCGCAGGAACAAAAGCGTATCTCAAAGATCTGGAGTTCAGATTGAGGTCTTATCCTAATGCTACGGTAGACGATAAGATAAGTCTGATACGGCTCACTTCAGACAGAGAGGTGTTCACCTTCATCGAGCGTCTACCTGATGCGACGAGGAGGGATTACAACCTTCTGTGTGAAGCTTTAATCAGAGAGTACGACCCATGCACGGGGCCTGCTGGTTTTCCAGCTGCTGACAAGGTCACGCAGGGTAAAAATGAACATCCAAAGGTTTATTACAAAAGAATCTTCCAAGCCTATTTCGGTAACAGAAATGAGACCGGAATGGAAGAAGATGATGGTTTTAAGTTTGTTTTCAGCAAAAATCTCCACTCTGATTTTAAAAAATCAGTACAAATGATGGCAAATTTCAGAGAAAAATCCATCAGTGAGATTAAACAGTGTGCTGTGAATGTGTTTGAAGCATGTTTTCATGCTAAGACACCCATAGAAGTGTTTCCTAGTGTAAAGGTTAAACCCCTCCCTCTTGAACTAGAAGGACGACGTGCTTCGCCGCCTCCTCCTAAGAAGAAAGAGAGAAAACAGTCTGTTCAAGCTAACAAACCGCGTACTGAAGGTGCACGCTGGGACAAAAAGGCTCCTCTTTCAGAGGAAGCCAGTGATTATCGAAAAATGGGTGAACGCAGGACGCAACGATATGAGAAACCATATCAGCAGGGGCAGTACGTGAAGGACACCCCGCAAGACGTACCTGACCGTCCCCCACCACGGACGAAACGAACCGAGGCGAAAAAATCACAAAAGTTCCAGAAACAAGGCCCTACACCTCTGAGCTCGGAAGAGACAGAGAAACTACGCAGGTTGTTAGAAACCTTGAAACACACTGACACGGGAACCCAACCAGGAGCACTTTGCAGTAATGTAATTCCTATTACATCTGAGGGCGCGAATGATAACATAACAGATGTCGGTGGAACACACCAAGACATTGCTGTGGTTGCCTCAAACAACCCCTCATCGGCAGAAGGGGGGGTAAACACACACACGAACGATGACGTGTCATCGCAGGCTGAACACTCAGAAACAGCTTCTGCTGTGCTGACGGTTCAGGCAAACCAAAATTACACAGATAAGTCTGAACGCGTGAAAAAGCGTCAGAAAAAACCCAAGAGGTTTCTGTGTAACTTTATCAGAAAGGGGGTCGCCAAAAAGGCGTACCTGTCAGTGACACTCGAAGGTGTCCTCACACACGAAGCACTCTTGGACGGTGGAGCAGACATAACAATCATGTCAGCTAAACTGTTCGAGGAGCTGAGGACGGCCGCTGCCAGTGTTAACAGGATAATACCTCTCTCTGAATGTGCTATAGAAATGCAGGGTCTCTCAGAAATGAAAACAACCCTGACAGCTATAGCAATGGTTCACATGCAGATTGGCAATATGACACTGTACCACCCGGTACACGTGAC
>NC_056516.1:1447994-1460095 GCF_014905685.2 Nematolebias whitei | reverse complement strand
TCGGGGGCTGGGCGCTTGGGCGTGTGTCGGCTCGGCCTGGTGTCTGCCTGGTGGGGCTCGGGTCCTCTGGCCCTGTCGGGCCTTGGCCTGGGTGGTGTGAGTCCTCAGTGCCCGGGCCTCGGTGCCCGGGCCTGGACCTACATCGGTGCGGCGGGTTCTGACGGAGGCCTATGAGTTTGACGCTGTTGGCCCCAGGGGGTCACTGTATGTGGTCGCTGGTGGGGATCTTCCGGTTCTCCCCTGTGGTCCGTTCTGGGGGGTGGGCGAGTGGTTCGTCCTGTGTGGGTGGCCCTGGGGGCTCCGTGGTCAGGGTCCCTCCTGGGGTCTTGGGCTCTGGTCCCCCCTTTTTCGTCTGCCTCTGGTCTTGGGGGTCGGGTCTCTGCTGCTTCACATCCATCCATTTTCTTTACCCGTTTGTTCCATTTTGGGTCACGGGGGTCGCTGGTGCTCATGTCCAGCAATCACTGTGCGAGGGGCGGGGTACACCCTGGACGGGTCGCAAGTCCATTGCAGGGCTGCTGCTTCACAGTTACTATTAAATGTTCTATTAGAGAAGCCTTATACACTTATGCATGCACACAACCACACACAAATAGATGCAGGGATGCTTATGTAGAATTTATATGTAGATATATAGATATGTATATTAATGTATATTCATGTGTATGTATGTATGTATATAGGCGTAGGTATGGGTATATATATTTATGGAAACTTATTGCAAAGCCATGAATATTTTAAGTTCTTTATACATATGTATTTTGTTGCTGTGTTTTGTCATGTTCTTTGAAGGTGAACAGACAGTGGCCGGGTGTTTTGCCGTGTGCTCTCTTTGTGTATATTTTGGAGTCTTACTTTGTCTTTTCTTTCTTTCTATCCTATTAAAAAAAAAAAAAAAAAAAAACCTACACTAGATAATCACTAGAATAAATATTTCATAATAATGGTGTGGAGAGGATGGCTGTAAGGGGAGAAGGGAGGCCATCTTAAAAAAAAAAAAAAAAAAAGAAGTCTGATCTTGATTCAGAAATTCTGGCCAACTATAGACCTATATCTAATCTAACTTTCATCTCAAAAATTCTAGAAAAATAGTTGCAGGTCAGCTGCGTGAACATCTACAAAGAAATAATCAGTTTGAAGAGTTTCAGTCAGGGTTTAGAGCTCATCATAGTACAGAAACAGCACTAGTAAAAGTCACTAATGATATTCTCATGGCCTCAGACAATGGACCTGTGTCTGTACTGGTCCTGTTAGACCTCAGTGCTGCATTTGATACAGTTGATCACAATATTTTACTACAGAGGCTTGAATATGATGTTTGAATTACAGGAACAGCTTTAAAATAGTTTAAATCTTATCAGTCTGATAGAGTCCAGTTTGTAAATGTAAATAATAAATCTTCTTCATACACCAAAGTTAGTCATGGAGTTCCTCAGGGCTCAGTGCTTGGGCCAATACTCTTTACTTTATATATGCTTCCATTAGGTAAAGTTATTAAACAGCATGGGATAAATTTTCACTGTTATGCTGATGACACACACTTATATTTGTCCATTAAACCCAATAAATCCAATCAGCTACTTAGACTACAAGCATGTCTTAAAGACATAAAAACCTGGATGACCCTTAATTTTCTCATATTGAATACAGACAAGATTAAGGTTTTGGTTTTTGGACCTGAGCACCTTAGGAATTAATTTTTCAGTCTTTCTCCCTCCTTAGATGGCATTAATCTGTCCTCCATCTCTAATGTTAAAAATCTTGGTGTTATTTTTGATCAGGACATGTCTTTTATCCCCCACATTAAAAATGTTACTAGAACTGCCTTCTTCCACCTGCGTGGGTGCCTCTCATGCTGTCGGGTGCGGAGGTGTCGTGCAGAGAAGCGGAGGAGCAGCGTGAAGGAGCAGGGCTGCGTGGTGCTTGAGAGAAGTTCAGAGTTTGTATCGGAGTTGCTGCAGGCCTCCATCCAAACTCACCTGGATAATAATTAATTTTATTCTGGATCACGCTGTTGGCCCCTGTTGACCTGAAATGAGCTAGGATCATGCCTTTCACTTCAGGAGGATTTTCTGGCAGCTCGCTCTGCTATTTGCTGCGAATGATCTGTTTCTGCCTGTTGATTCTGGACCCAGCTTCTGTTTCTCATGGGAGCATCCATCCATCTTCGCAGGGGGGCTAGAGCCCCCCTCAGCCCAAATCAAACTGCAGTTTGGCCACCTCGTCGGATTTGTTTGCCCATTTGATTTGTGATGCTTTATGGTCTGAAACTTTTCTGCACCATTTGTATTATTGTCATAATTTTCAGATCTCAGACTATCTGGAGTCACTGAATCTGGTTAATACATCTGGATTTGCCCATCACTGCAACTTACACTATTTTGGGGTTCTGAATGATTGCGTCTTCATTAAAGTTTCTCATGGTTCGATTATGGGGGCTAATTGTCACACTGTCAACTCTTGTAATTACACATCAGTCACGAAAAACTCAAGAAAATGTCTGATAATAATGTTGTTACTGCTCTCAGGGGCTCAGCCCAACCCTAGACCCCCCACTAATTACAGCACACTAAATGACTTTAAAAACATGTCAGGACTTCATTTTCTGCATGTAAACACACGTAGCCTTCTGAGAAAACTTTATCCCTTGAAAATTCTGGTCAATTCTTCTGGAGCAGATGCAATCTTCATTTCTGAAACCTGGCTCCACAAATCTGCACTGAATAATGACCTGGTAATCAATGGATTTAACATCTTTCTTTGTGATCGTCATAAAAGGGTGGGGGTGGAGTTGCTATTTACATCAGAGATTCTCTGGTTTCTAGTCTTGTGTCTGCTAAAACAATCCCAAACCAATTTGAGGCCTTAACTGTAAACAT
Source organism: Nematolebias whitei (assembly GCF_014905685.2). NCBI lineage: Eukaryota > Metazoa > Chordata > Actinopteri > Cyprinodontiformes > Rivulidae > Nematolebias > Nematolebias whitei. The sequence continues at coordinate 1,457,216 of NC_056516.1, read as the reverse complement.
CACATTGAATGGAGGCCAGGTCTTATCTGTAGTGGGTTGTTATCGTCCCCCTTCAGCAACACCTGAGGTGCTGTCATCCCTGATAGAATTCCTTGGAATTTTAAAATTCAAAGAGATTTTTTTGGCAAGAGATTTCAACATTGACTGGGATAAGTCGACCCCCCTCTGTGATAAATTCAAGGATTGTTGCCTGTCACTAAATCTAACTTAATTGATTGACTCTCCCACTAGACCAAACAATACCCGTCCTGAAAAATCTTCCATCTTACACCTGTTTCTTACAAATATGCCTTGCAAATTCCCTGGTACAGATGTATTTGCTGACATTTTAAGTGATCATTGTGTAATAGCGGCTCTAAGAGATATTAAACTTCCACTTTCTATGCCCGGATTAATTCAAAAAAGGGATTTGAAACGTTTTTGTATACAGTCATTCTTCTGGGATCTATCTCACTTTCACTGGCATCGTATTCTATTAACCAACAATGGGAACTCTGCTTGGAACTATTTTCATAACAGTTTCATTTATTTTGTGAATAAACATGCTCCTTTTCGTCAGTTCAGAATAAAAGGACGAGACAGCCCCTGGTTTACTCCTGAGCTAGCTGACCTCCTGCACAGGAGAGATCAGCTTTGGGCCGCAACGAGAAAATCTGGCTCAGACAATGATTGGTTGAGTTTTTGGCAGATGAGGAATAAATGTACAACTACCATCAAAGCCGTAAAACGTACTATTTCTTATCTCAGACCTCCAAAAATCTAAATGACCGTAACAGATTCTGGAAAACCATCAAATCTCTCTCAGGCAGCCCCCAATCATCTGACCTCCGGGCGGCTGTGGCTGTGTGGTTAGAGCAGTCGTCCTCTAATGCAAGAGTTGGGGGTTCGAATCCACCAACAGTCACATGCCAAAGTGTCCCTGGGCAAGACAATGAAACCCTCATTGCCTTTGATGTGTGTCCCATCGGTGTATGAATGCGATAAAGCAATGATTCAATTAGCTTTGTAAAGATATAGTAGAGTGCTGTATGAATGGATAAATGAGGGCACAGATTGTGTTGTAAAGCGCTTTGAGTAGCTCAATAAGATCGGAAGGTGTGTTAAGATACTTATCTAGACTGGCCCATGGTTTTGATCTGCTCAGAGGCGGGATTATAATGAAATTATGACCCGGTTCTGACTGGGTTAAACTGGGCCAGCAACTCTAAAAAGACTCTCCCTGGGATTCAATATCCATCAACGAATAGAGTTTAATCTGCTTGCCACATCACGTAGAAAGGCCTTTTGAAGCACAGTCTCATATTTCCTAACACATCAGAACCACATAAGATCCATTGAGATCACACTTAGTCACGCCCCCTCATACACTGACAGGTTGAGCTCCCCTTCTGTGAAAGAAGAGTCTAGGACCCTATAAATGAGTAACAACACGGGACATCGGGGCTCTTCAAGATTTGTGAACGCGACACAGACCGGAGAGACCAGCGCTATAAATTGTAACCTTTTCCTACCTTGATTTTAATACAATTAGTAAAACTTAATTGACATTTTCCTTGATTTATTGATAACGAGAGTTGCCACTTCTGAGGGAGATTCGAGCTGGGGGAGAGACGTGGGCTGGAGGGGGTTTCTGGGTCCGGTGGCCCACAGCCTGCCCTCTTCCCAACGCAACAGGTGCTATATAAGTACAGTCCATTTATCTTGATGCATGCTCAATAATCCAGGTAGAAAAATCTAAAAAAGTTAAATCTGGTCCTCTGGACATTCAAAAAACAAAACAAAGCAAAACAAACAAAAAAAAATGTAGAAATGTTTCGTCTTCCATCCGAAAGACTTCCTCAGTCTGAGGTGCTGTATTCAGCTCATTCTTATAAACAGCACCTTCTCAGAGTGGATCAACCAATTTTGCTGCTGACAACTGTTGAGGTCTTAATCAAACATTGAGAACCAACCTTCAAACACTTAGCTCAAAAACTGCTTCAACCTGAGATCGTTCAGTGGAAGGAAGACAGTCAAAAACACAGCCTGAGAAGTGGTTCTGAATTCAGAAAAAGATTTATTGTACCTTCACAGCCCTGGAAAGGGAGACGTCTTACATGCACCTTACATCCATCAAACACGTCTAAGTTACAAAATGTCTTTGCTTCGTTTTTATAAAGCGTTATCAGTTACATTGGGATGTCCTTATCATGATGTTGTTCTGGGTCAGTCGGTGCTCCTGGGCATGGTCTGGCATGGTCTTGTTTTTTCGCCCACTGCCCCAGCTGAATGTGGTCTGTTCCAACAAGATAACAACAGTCTCTGGTTCTCTTGTACAAGGAGTTATGCACATCATGAACTTCTATGACGTACATCATGATTTTGCAGTTTTTTACCATACACAGAGAAATTTTTCATGTCAGAGCATAGCAAAAAAGATGACATTATACAACATTTCCCCCTTTTGGTCCCTCCAAGGGGACCACCTCTTTGGCTACAAACATCTGTCCCTGACGAGTGTCCAGAACTTGTGCCGGAAAAATCCCCAGGGCAACGGTATAGTGGTGTGGGGTAAAACAGTACAACGCCTCACGCCCATTGTGACGACGACCAAGATGGTTTTCCAGTGCACTCTCACAATCAAACTTACCCTGTGTCATAAGTTTAACAAAATTGCTGTCTAAATAATATAACAATAACAATCAAATGAGCCATTAATAAGATAAATATAGCACAACTTAGTGAAAAAACGCAATACAATGTCTAAAAATGTAATTCTCTGTCAGTTGGTTACAAAGCGCACAGTGGATGCCTAAATTTTTAAAGGACCACAACTTGTTGGCCTGCGTCTTTAACAATGACTAAGAATTGGTTGGACAATTAAGGTCCATCTCATAGAGGCATCGTTCCATCGCGTTGTCACAGACTGAAAGAGAGAGAGAGAGAGAGAGAGAGAGAGAGAGAGAGAGAGAGAGAGAGTTTCAGTAAAAGTTAAGATGTGGCCACATGCATTTATCCAAGTTTCCTATTACTAGCAGTATGATAAAATATCCAAACCAATACTCAACAGTAATTTGGGAGCAGGCGAAGCAAAGTAACACATGTAATTATAATATGTATAAGAATCAACTTAAAGCAAAGAAAAATGGTGTAAAACACATGTTAGGAGGCAGGTTATGAAGCCAGTGTCAGCAGTTCTCGGGTTATGCCACCAGGGAGAGCTCGAATTCTGTGTGGCTTGAAGGATCGCTGGTTGACAACATCTGATATCCAGAAGGTCTATCCCCGCTCCCTTTCTCGATGGTCGAGGTGATACAGTGCACCATGAGTGATCTTGCACAGGGCACACAGCAGCAACCACATACGACCAGTACACCTAGAAGGGTGGCAATGGAGACAAACAAAGACAAAACCACCACCTTCCATTGCCCAAACACATCCGTGAACCAGCTGTCCAATGGGTTGTGCAGACCTGAGTGTTCGTGCATGGTCTTACTCAGCATCCTCAATCCCTCCAGTGCCCTGGTTACTGACCTGTCAGGAGCTGTATTGTTGGGGATGAAAGTACAACACATATCTCCAAACATAGCACCCCCCCCCTTTTCAGCCAGAAGCATATCTAATGCCATCCTATTTTGTACTGCCATTAGAGAGGTGGGGGCCAATTGTTCTGATAGCCCCTCCACCGCGTTTCTAGGCAGATTGGCTAGCCGCAGAACGTTATAGTGCACGTAATTTATTCAGTCTACATTCTTATGAGGAAGCACCGGAAAATAGGATGAGATGATTGGTAAAGCTTCAAACCCGGCGGCTATTTGGTTAGCCAATTTGTATTCATCAGGAACATCATGGGGGACTCCGATAGCGTCAATATAAGTGGGGGAATTAGCAGACAAATCAAATGTGCTGGCATATCGTTTTCTCCGGATGTGGCGTCTTCTACGTCGGGTGGCAGTGACGGGGGAGGGTTGTTCTGGGGAAGGTTTCAATGTGTTTCCTAGTAACATCAGTGGAGTTCTGAGTCGTATCATGGCACAAACACCCTTCATCTGATGAGTGATACACAACAAAAAGTTTTGTCCACCACAATAATAGAACAACCCGCTTCGTGCCCATTTACCAATCCTTTTTCCTGAAAATATTCTGTTACACAAATCTGGGCTGATGCTTCCGATTTTGGTGTGTCCGTCTGTAAAATTAAAACATATATAATGGGCCTTCACGGGGACGGCCGGAATGATTCTAGTTTGATTATCAATCGGAGGGAAAAGACTAGCTAGGGTCGTGCAATTGGGTGGAGTCGCGCTTTTCGTTAAATTCAACATACACTGAAACCCCCATTCGTCCTCTAGATACAGAGGAGCGGGTTCCGTGTACATGGTGGGTCTTCCTGCAGCGCAGGTGACACAATTTGTCATGTTGCTTTCTTTTGCATTAGCGGCAATCCAGTCCAACCACATGTTGGTGCTGGAGTAACCCGTAGCAATACGTACCAAATCGGTAGATTTTAATTTTGAATAGTCAAAAGGTGATAACTGGTCCTGTTTTCTCCCCCGAATCCTCAGGTTCCATGAGGCTAGGCTGAGTATAGGGTATCAAATTAATTTTAATCACTCCCTCGGGGAATGTTGGAAACCAATAGTGAGAACTATACGCTACTCCCAGAGTCAGATACAGAGTGACATTGTTTTTGGGGCGCTGTGGAGTGGCCACATACACGGTGCCATTCAATTGTTTCACTGACAGCAGGAGGGGATTACTCCCTCCTGGACCTCCCCCCATGTACTGTCCCTTTTGCAATGCCCATGGTGTTGCCACGTGAGGGCTCCAGGAAGTCCCTGTATATGCTACAACGTGGTCCCAAGAGGGACACATGCAGCTTTTTGCTTCAATGCGCCCTTGGGTGGAAACGCCACTCTGGGCGGAAACGCCACTCTGGGAGCATGACTCTTGGGCGGGAGCACTGTGACACAGGTACACATCATACTCTCTCCAATCCCCAGGGCGTGTCCCACAATTTATGACTTGACATAGATCAAATTGGAACGTAGTAGTTGTATTCAGGGTATGTATAATTCACTTCCAGCCCTCCCCACGTCTTTATGCAGTCGTCCATTCTTTCCTGTTTGTCTATCACCTGGGTGGTTACGGGCCTATGGAGCCGGTGCGAATCAGTACAATTTCTACCCCCCGGAATGATGCATGCATGTTCGAGTAAAAAAATGATTGTACATAAAATCACTGAAATGATTCCCAGGACTATAGTAGTCCTCCATGGATGTTTTTCCCACAACATATGTCTAACTTGGGTCTGTTGTCTTGCTTGTGTGTTTTACCAGTTCCCGTCCTGGTTCCTCAGCTGGAGCACACTGAGACCAGTGATACCAGATTTCACCTTTTCATTTGAGGCGGATGGCGTGTGAGGTCCTTTCAATCACCTGGTGTGGTCCTGTGAATCTGGGTTCTGACCACTTTCATTTGATGACCTTCAGCCACACCCACTGGACTTCTGGAGATGTAGGGGTAGGGTCTTTGTTTGAGGACTCTCCTTGGATCCTGGCGAGTTCCTTCCGCACACTCTGTAACTGATGAAAATAGTCTTTATGTGTCAATTTCTGCAGATCACCTGTGTTATCCAGAGGCGGACATCTTGGTCCAAGAAAACACTGTCCCGTGGTCAGTTCAAATGGGGTGTATCCTGTGGCAGAATTGACAGAGCATCTGATTGACATCAAGGCTAGAGGCAAAGCATCAACCCAGGACAATATATTCTGTGCACAGATTTTAGCAAATTTGTTTTTCAAATTCTGATTCATTCTTTCTACCTTCCCCTGGGACTGTGGGTGGTATACGGTGCCAAACCTGTGTTTGAGGCCCAAACAGGCCTCCACTTTCTGCAAGTCTTGGTTTTTGAAGTGGGTACCATTGTCTGTCTGGATTTTCTCAGGAAACCCGTGCCTGGGGATATAATAGTTAATCAAACATTTTACGACTGTTTTGCTGTCTTCTCTGGCAGCGGGCCATGCTTCTGGCCATCCTGTAAATGCATCAACACACACAAGCAAGTATCTTTTCCCTTTGACTGTCGTTACTATGTCAGTGTAGTCCAATATAATTTACTTTCCTGGACACATCAATAAAGGAAACTTTCCCTGGGTTGGTGTCAGAGTCTTTTTCGGGTTGAACTGTCCACATACTCTGCATGTTTTAATGAAATGTCTTACCATGTGTGACATAAAAGGATGCCACCACTCGTTCAGATTTTCAAGCATCTGTCTCGTCCCTACATGCCCTGGTCCATGTGCTTCCTGAAAAAGTGCCTGTTTTCTGCCAGGTGGAAAGACTATTTTACCATCGGGCCCTCTCTAGCAAGCATCCTTCTCAGTCGCCCCCCTTAGTCTCCACATGTTCTTTTCTTCTGGTGCCACCCCCTTTTGAAGTTCAATAACATGTTCAAGTGTAAGTTTGTCTTTTATCTCCTCCTCTACTGTGATTGTCATCATCAAGGGAGAGTATCCTACTGCAGCTTTTGTTGCGTTGTCAGCTGCTTGATTTCCCTGAGCTATGTAGAAGTCACTGTTGTCATATCCTTTGCATTTCATTACTGCCACTCTCAAGGGCAGCAGAAGAGCCTCTGCTAACTCTTTCATGTCTGCTTCGTGTTTAATGGTTTTTCCTCCTGCTGTCAAAAAACCTGCTCTAATTCAGTGACAAAGTTTTACATGGACTGCTCCTACTGCATAGGCGGAATCCGTGTAAACATTCACTTTCTGATTCTCTGCTAGTTTCAGTGCTTCTACCACTGCTCTGACCTCTGCTCTCTGTGCAGATGGTGCACCTTCTAGCTGTTTTGCTTTTATCACTTCATAGCCTGTATCTGATTTGTCCACTATTGCATAACCTGCTTTCAGGCCTTCTGTTGGATGTCTGTACCAACACCCGTCTGTGAATAAGTGTCTTACCTGTATTCCCTAAAGTGGGGATGCTTGTAGATCTGGTCTCACTTTCTCCAGCTTGACCACCAGCTCTTCACATTGGTGAGGCTCACCTTCTGTAACACAATCTGCCATATTTATTCCCTCATGTGAGAACGTTATGTTGGAGGCTTCTAAGATTTTCGATAGTCTGTGTTGTCTGAGCTGTCATCGTAAAACACTGTGCGTTCACATAGGCAACCACGCTATGTGTTGTCAGCACCTGCAGGGTGTGGTCCATAACTATGTGTGCTGTTTTTTGAATCAGTTTCGCTATCCCGGCTACATGTTGTGTGCATGGAGGATGTCTTTTTTCCATGTGGTTCATCATAAGTGAGAGGTACTGTAATACTTTCCTCTCTCCCCCTTTTCTCTGAAACAAAACCCCATTTATTGTGTATTTTGTTACAGAGACATCCAGGAAGAAAAGACAGCTGTAATTGGGTAAGGTTAATTCAGCTGCCGATGCCATGTGTTGTTTTAGATGAGTAAAGGCGTCTTCTGCTTCTTTTGTCCAGGTTAGTGGACTATTCAAATTTCTCATACTTTGTTCCTTGACCAGATGGCGTAAGGGTTGAGTCAGGTCCATGTATGCTGGCAAGTAGCTACGACTATAACCGGTGAGTCCAAGGAAAGATAACATGTCCTTCACCCGTAGTAGTTTTGGATGTGTCAGGATGCTCTGCTTATGTGCTGAAGACATGCTAGTGGTTCCTGCGGAGATTACACGGCCCAGGAAAGAAACCTGTTTTCTACCAATCTGTAATTTAGTTTTACTAACCTTAAAACCAGAGCCGTGTAAGTGTTGTAGGACAAGTCGTGTAGCTTCCACGCAGAGATCAGCAGTGGGAGCGGCCAACAGCAAGTTGTCCACATACTGGATCAGTGTGGTGTTGCTGGGAAGTGGACAGGTTTGTAAAATGTCCTTCAGGACCTGGTTAAAAATGCCTGGAGAGAGAGAGAATCCCTGTGGAAGTCTCGTGTATCTCCACTGTCTGCCTTTGTAGGTGAATGAAAACAGGTCACGACAGCTGTCCTCTAGAGGGAGACAAAAGAACGCGTTAGCCAAGTCAATACAGGTGTACCATTGTTGAGAAGGTTCCAAGGCTGAGATGGATACATAAGGATTAGGAACAGGCACTGTTGGAGTGGACAAGATAGCATTTATGGCTCTTAAATCATGGGCCATGCGATATTTTCCTGTCCCTCTCTTTTCTACTGGTAAGATGGGTGTATTCCAGTCAGAAGTTGAGGGTTCTAAAACCCCAGCCTGTATTAGACCTGCAATAGTGTTGGCGATTCCCTCCTCAGCTTGAGGCTTGTGGGGATATTGTGGTACTCAGATTGGGGTGTTTGTGTTTACCTTAAAGGTGACAGGAGCACAAGAGACATGTCCAACATCAGTTGGAGACTGTGCCCAGAGAGAGTCAGGAAGTGAAGCCAGCATGTCCTCAGCAGTGTGGTAATCTGTCCGTTCTCTCCCATGTTGGCGAGTCAGCAGGTTGTGTTCAAGGTCGATCTGTTCAGAACTTTCAAACTGTATTCTGTATGTGTCACATGATTTTGAATAATACAGACCTGGTGCTGTGGTGCGCGTCCAATCTGTGGTAGCTAGAGAACGTTTAACCATCCCTCTTAACTCCTTGGCTTGGCGCTCAGGATTTATAGAGAGAGATAAGTGGGGGACAGCTTCATCACTCATTTGATACCAGCTAAGCTGTTCAGTGGTCAGTGTTACTGCCGCTGATACTCCCTCAGGAGCTACATAAGTTTTTTCAATTTTAATTTGCCAAGTCTTACCCTCAAGGTCAGATGAGAAGGCTTCTTGGTACCAGTCTGTGTGTTCCCGGTCATAGAAGAGGATGACGTGAGGCAGGAGAAACGTAGGCACGCAGACTGATGAGCCAGGGCTTCCAGGTCTGGAATGTTTTCAGGAGACAGCTCGACTGTTCATGTGTCAACCGGCCCCAATAGATGTCTGCGTACTCTGGAGTGACAGGGTGTAACAAATATTGTCCATCTGTAATTGAGTCTCTATAATGTATGATAGAGTCATCTGGTAGCGAAACTGTCAGCCCATCTGCACCACACAGTACGGTAGCTCCCAGCTTGATCAGCAAGTCTCTTCCTAGTGTTGGATTTCATGTTTTATCTTTTATTATTATTTTAATCAAGCTTGAAATTTCATGTTATAAAATGAGTGTGTCATTCTTTGAAGGGTTTTTATTACCTTACAATCATTTAAGTATTAATCAGTTACTTTGCTTAA
>NC_056516.1:1427370-1447894 GCF_014905685.2 Nematolebias whitei | reverse complement strand
GATTATTGTGCTGCACTTTTCTTAGACCTGTCTAAAGCTTTTGACACTGTGGATCATAACATCTTGTGTCATAAACTCTCAGAAATTGGTTTCTCAGAACACACCATTGGTTGGTTCTCTAACTATCTTTCAGACCGGAGGCAATGTGTTCAACATAATGGTACTTCCTCCAGTTATTTAACATTCAACAATGGTGTACCACAAGGCTCAGTCTTAGGACCCACCCTCTTTACAATCTACATAAATAATGTAGGCAAAAACATCCCTAATGCATCCATACATTTCTATGCTGACGACACAGTTGTTTATTGTCGAGCTAAAACAGTTGCTAAGGCTTTCCAGCTTTTGAAATCTGCATTTAACTACATCCAGACTGATTTGTTCCGCCTCAAACTTGTCCTAAATGCCGAAAAAACCAAAGGGATGCTTTTTTCAAATAGGAAGTTGGTCCCAGCAGTTCTTCCTCCGATTTTATCCTCAAATGGTGTCCCTATTTGGGTATCTTGGTCGACTCACATCTTTCTTTTAAGCTCCATGTGAAAAACTTGGTAAAGAAACTAAAAGTTAAACAGGGTTTCTTTTTCAGAAACAAATCCTGTCTAACCCTGAATGCTAGAAAACGCCTTGTAACTGTGACTTTCCTTCCCTCAATCGATTTTGGTGACATTATTTACATGAACGCTCCTACAAGAACCCTGCAGATGTTGGATGCTGTCTATCATGGTGCACAAAGATTCATAACTGGCTGTGATTATCATACCCACCACTGCACTCTGTATTCATTGGTTAACTGGACATCATTAACTTCACGCAGACTCTCTCACTGGTACATTTTCATCTTTAAATCACTTCTTGGTCTGTTGCCTTCATACATCTCCTCCTACATGTCTCTGTGTGAGTGCAGCTACGGAGTGCGCTCTCAGGACATTATTACCTGCAGTGTTCCCTCAATGAGGACTGAACTAGGCAAAAGGGCCTTCTCCTACTCCGCTCCTGTTTCCTGGAGTATCTTACAAAAAGATTTGAAGCTCTCGACCTTGACCTCTCTAAGTGGCTTTAAGAATCTGTTGGACTCCTGGCAGGGTCCAATGCAGACATGTTCCTGTTTTTAGTTTTCTACATTTGTCTTGGAATCTAGCTGTTTTTTGTTTTGTTACCTTTTTCCTTTTAGCCATCCTATTTGTTAAAAAAAAAAAAAACTGTAGTATGCTTTTTTATAACTGTTTATTGTTGTTGCTGTTGTCCATTGTTGTCATCTTTCTTTGTTGAAATCAGGTCTCTCTTGTAAATGAGTCCTCGAGGCTCAATGGGATTTACCTGTATAAATAAAGGTTGATTGATAGTTAATGAACTGATAACTGATCATCATATTGATTTATTCCGTCTAACAGAAATGTTGGTTATGTACTGTAACCCCAGATTCTATGAGTATAGGCGTAGCCCTTTAAGGCTGCCGCTAGTGGGTTTATCACTAGGCGCTCAGCGCTGCACTGAAAAACTTTAGTCCACGCCCACCTGCTGTGTGTGGGCCTCGCCCCCGGTCCGTATAAATTACAGTGAGACCGGGTAATCAGTTCCCAAAATAGCTTTTTTCCTTCATCCATTTAGGAAACAGTGAGGCCAAGAGCTTAAAGGGCTATGCCTATACTCATAGAATCTGGGGTTACAGTACGTAACCAACATTCTATTTCGTACTTGTGGTTCCTAGAATTTACAAAAACAGAAAGGGAGGAAGATATTTCAGTTATCAGGCTCCTCTCTTGAGGAACACACTTCCAATCTTTGTCCGTGAGGCTGACACATTATCCAGCTTTAAAACTAGGCTTAAGACTTTCCTTTTTGCTAAATCCTATAGTTAGGGTCAGCTTGGGTATCCTGAGCTGTCCCTTAGTTATGCTGCTATAGGCTTAGACTGCTGGAGGACAAATGGACAGTCTTTACTTACTCTGCTAAACCTGTTTTGTATTTGTAATTATTTTTTTCTATCCTTAACATGTGTTTTTTTGTCTTTCAGATACACCTGGACCTATACCTGGACCTACCATTCTATGTTCGTTTGTCTGTCCTTCCTGTTCTCTCAAACCAGCCGGTCAAAGCAGATGGCCACTTGTCCTGAGCCTGGTTCTGCTGGAGGTTTCTTCCTATTAAAAGGGAGTTTTTCCTTTCCACTGTTGCCACTGTGCTTGCTCAGGATGGGAGACTGCAACGAAGCCAAGATTCAACTTGTCTGCTGGATTCCTTAGATAGAGAACTTTACTAATTGGCTTTTATGTATGTGAATGTTTCTGTAAAGTGCCCTGAGACAACTTTGTTGTGATTTGGCGCTATATAAATAAACTGAATTGAATTGTATAAGCTTGGGCATTTAAGGCTGTTACTGGTGGGTTAACACTAGAAGTCCCAGAGAAGGGTCATTTAACATTTCTACCTTTGGAACCCAGAGACGGGTCGAGTGACCTGAAGGATTTTAGCTAACATCCTATAATGAGCTGTTAACAGGCGCTTTTGTTTTGTAAATAAGGCCATTACTGGTGCACCATAGGAGGGGGCACGCTTAACTCCCAACTAACTGTTTTCCATTGAGTTTAGCCATTTAGTTTCTAGTTAGTTATATTCAGTTTATTGTATTTTATAATATGAAGATTTTTTATATATATACTGGTGGCACGTTGTTGCACATTTTGAACAAATTGAAGTCGATTTACCGTTTATTTTTCAATTGGTTTGGCTCATTTCTTGAAACCGAGATGACATTCTCAAAACACCATGTGAAACACAACTCAAGAGACTTTGCATTTTGAGGTTACTGACAATTTGTATGAAACACATATTTTGTTTTGATATATATAGTATTTAGCTTAGTTTTGAGCAAAAAAGCACAGACCATAAGCAATTGTGTGTAAGTCAAGAGGACTAAAACTTCAGCATGAGAAATATAAAAAACAACAACAGTTATTTGTTTCCATGCTTTTTATTTTTGTCATAAAAATACAAGGGATAAAACAATTCTACACATATTTACACTATGCTCTAGTGGGGGGGCTGCGTGTGTGTGAGGGGCATGTCCTCCTTGTGTGACTGGCATTTCAGCACTCACTCAGCAGTCCATCTGCACTGTCGAAACATACCTGGCACTACCAGGGTATGTCCCTGGTACATTTGCCACATCTGTATTTGTAGCAGTTGACGCATCTCACAGTTGCACAATTGTTCGTGCATCGATGTTTGATCTGACACTTTGCCCTTTTGCCAGGGCTGGGTGTGGAAGGTTGTTGCTGAAGCAGTTTCTCCTTGCGTGCCTTCTTCTCACAATTAATTTGGTTATTTTTTTCTAAACTGTCATTTTGAACCCACTTCTCTTTTTTCTGAAAGAAAAACATTACTAAAATCTTTTAGAAAAACTTTTGCATATATCTTGAAACAGATTGTATGTTTTGCAAACTTTTGTTTTGTTTTGCTCATTTGGCAAAATGACCTGGATAATGCATCTCTCCCAAAACACTTCATGTATGCTTCAAAACAAAATATGTGTTTCATACAAATTGTCAGTAACCTCAAAATGCAAAGTCTCTTGAGTTGTGTTTCACATGGTGTTTTGAGAATGTCATCTCGGTTTCAAGAAATGAGCCAAATCAATTGAAAAATAAACGGTAAATCGACTTCAATTTGTTCAAAATGTGCACCAACGTGCCACCAAGAGATATAAGTTCAAAATATAACCAGTTGATTTCGCATCTGTTTGGAGTATTAGACGGACGTTTGTGTGAGTTCAGCTTATCTCTCCCCTGCTGATTCCTAAGGCAATGGCCACATTTACAAATGAAAGGATGCTAATTGGAGCCATCAGAGTTGTCCAGTTTGGAGCACTACTTTGACTAAGGCTGCACTTTTTTGCGCAAGTGAACCTGGCTTCTAAATCCCCCGCTCCCTGGATTGGACATTGGAATGCAGTCTGGTGAGGTGGGTGTGTCTGAGTTACTTGTGTGCATATTTAAAACAAATGGCAGTTAATGGCCCGCAAATTGTTGAGGAGAAGGAGGGGGTTTGTCCTCAGGATCTTGAAAATCTAGTCACTCTAGTGCTAAGGGTCTTTTGACCCTTTTTCAGGACTTCTGGGGGGAGGTCGAAATTCCTGGGACTTCTAGTGTTAAACCATCGTTCCTCTCTTTCCAGGATGTGAACATTGTCATCCCTGAAAGAGTGACCCGTGGCCAGGAGATGAGTGTAGACCACAGAATCCTGGCCTGATGATGTTGGTCTTCTGTGTTGGGCCATCCTTTTGGCCAGTGACTGTTTAGTTTCCCCAATGTAAGAGTGATCACAGCCCTCCTGACACTGAACAGCATACACAACATTACTCTGTTTGTGCCGGGGGACTGGATCTTTTGGATGAACCAGTCTTTGCCGTAATGTATTTTGGGGTTTAAAAGCCACTGGGACGTTGTGTTTAGAAAATAAACCTCTCAGTTTCTCTGATACTCCCTCAGCATACGGAATGACCACTGGTCTGGGGTCCTCCTTTTCACCTGATGGCTGACTGCAGTCCTGTTTGGGTTTCTTCTCTGCTTTCAGGAAGGACCAGTTAGGATATCCACATTGTTCTAGAGCCTGTCTTGTGTGGGATTTCTCCTTCTTCCTGGCTCCTGAGTTAGTGGGAACGCTGTCTGCTCTGTGATACAGAGTCCTGATGACTCAACTTGTGCTCCAAAGGGTGATGGGAGTCAAACTGCAAATACTGGTCTGTGTGGGTGGGTTTGCAGTACACCTCAGTTTGCAAATGTCCTCTATCAGAGACTGAGACTTCACAGTCCAAGAAAGCCAACTTGCCATTTTTTTTACATCTTCTCGTGTGAACTTGATGTATTTATCCATAGAGTTGATGTGGTCAGTAAAATGTTGGACTTCCTGAGATTTAATTTTAACCTAGGTGTCGGTAACATACCTGAACCAATGATGGTGGTTGGTGGTGTTCCTGAAAACGACGTCAAGGCTCTCTTTTCTACCTCCTCCATGTACAGGTTGGCAACAATAGGAGAAACTGGAGACCCCATAGCACACCCATGTTTCTGCCAATAATATTGCTCCCCATATGTGAAGTAGGTTGACTGCAGGCACAGTTTCAAGAGTTGACACAGTTGTTCTGTGGAAAGTGTGGTCCTACTGCTCAGAATGGTGTCTGATTTTAATCTTAAACTGACCACCTCTACTGCATCATCAGAATGCATGCAAAAATTGATGTGACATCAAAAGAGACCATTGTTTCATCAGTCTCCATGATGACATCCCTCACCTTATCCACAAAGTCCATGGTGTTCTGTATGTGGTGTTCTGAGCTGCCAACCAAAGGGATGAGTACAGACGCCAGATATTTGGAAACATTGTAAGTGACAGAGTAAATCACGCTAACAATTGGTCTTAAAGGTACACCTTGTTTGTGGATTTTAGGTAAACCATACAGACTAGGTGTGGCCTCCCCTGGGTACAGTCTGTGGTACAGAATATGGTCAATAGCCTTGCCCTGCTCCAAATTTTCAGGCAATCTATTAACTTATTCTCATAACCACTTCCTGGATCTCTCTTCAGAGGTTCATAAGTGTTTAAGTCACTAAGGAGTGTCATAACTTTCTCATGATAGTCTTTCTGGTTCAAAATCACTGTGCACCTTCCTTTGTCTGCTGGGAGAATGTTCATGTTTTTGGCTTTGCTAAGAGTGGTGAGTGCATCCCTCTCCTCTCTACTAATGTTGGAAGGTGGTGGTTTGGCATTGCTGAGGCAGGCTGAAATTTTGATTCTGAGCTGAATACAGCACCTCAGACTGAGGAAGTCTTTCGGATGAAAGACGAAACGTATCTACATTTTTTTGCTTTGTTTTTTTTTTTTGAATGTCCAGAGGACTAGATTGAACTTTTTTAGATTTTAAATTTAATAGACTCATTTGGTTTTACCCAAAACGTCTTCCCATCTACTCATTCTTATCAGCACACTTGATTTAGTTCTGACCTATGGTATAGAGATTAAGGACTTGGTAATAGTTCCTCAAAATCCTATTCTGTCTGACCATTTTTTAATAACATTTGAGTTTACATTAAATGACTGCACAGTCACAGTGCAGCCCAAAGACCCCAATGATGAGAAACACAAATGGACCTAGTGTTCCCTTGCCCGGATGTGGGTCACCGGGGCCCCACTCTGGAGCCAGGCCTGGATGTGGGGCACGTGGGCGAGCGCCTGGTGGCCGGGCTTTTACCCATGGAGCTCGGCCGGGCACAGCTCGAAGAGGAGACGTGGGTCCCCCTTCCCATGGGCTCACCACCTGTGGGAGGGGCCAAAGGGGTCGGGTGCAATGTGGGATGGGTGGTGGCCGAGGGCGGGGACCCTGGCGGTCTGATACTCAGCTACAGAAGCTGGCTATTGGGACGTGGAATGTCACCTCACTGGTGTGTGAGGCTGAGAGGTTCCGGCTAGAAATAGTCGGACTCACCTCTACGCATGGCTCGGGCTCTGGAACCAGTTTCCTTGAGAGGAGCTGGACACTCTTCCACTCTGGAGTTGCCCCTGGTGAGAGGCGCCGAGCAGGCGTGGGCGCACTTATTGCCCCCCAACTTGGTGCCTGTGTATTGGGGTTCACCCCAGTGAATGAGAGGGTGGCCTCCCTCCGCCTACGTGTGGGGGGACAGGTTCTGACTGTCATTTGTGCTTATGCACCAAACGGCAGTTCACATTATCCACCCTTTCTGGAGTCTTTGGAGGGGGTACTGGAAAGTGCACCTTCTGGGGACTCCCTTGTTCTGCTGGGGGACTTCAATGCTCATGTGGCCAATGACAGTGAGACCTGGAGGGGTGTGATTGGGAGGAACGGCCCCCCTGATCTGAACCAGAGTGGTGTTCTGTTGTTGGACTTCTGTGCTCGTCATGGATTGTCAATAACGAACACCTTGTTCAAGCATAAGGGTACGTGGGAGTTTGCCCAACCAGTCTACATGTGCTTTGTGGACTTGGAGAAAGCGTTCGACCGCGTCCCTCGGGGGGCCCTGTGGGGGGTACTCTGGGAGTATGGGGTACCAGGCTCTTTGATATGGGCTGTTAGGTCCCTGTATGACCGGTGTCAGAGCCTGGTCCACATCGCCGGCAGTAAGTCGGGCTTGTTCCCAGTGAGAGTTGGAGTCCGCCAAGGTTGCCCTTTGTCACCGATTCTGTTCATAACTTTTATGGACAGAATTTCTAGGTGCAGCCAAGGTGTTGAGGGGATCCGTTTTGGTGGCCTTAGGATTGCGTCTCTGCTTTTTGCAGATGATGTGGTCTTATTGGCTTCATCAGATCGTGATCTACAGCTTTTGCTGGAGCGGTTCGCAGCCGAATGCGATGCGGCCGGGATGAAGATCAGTTCCTCCAAATCCGAGGCCATGGTCTTGAGCCGGAAAAGGGTAGAGTGCCCTCTCCGGGTCAGGGAGGAGGTCCTACCCCAAGTGGAGGAGTTCAAGTATCTTGGGGTCTTGTTCACAAATGAGGGAAAAATGGAGCGTGAGATCGATAGGCGGATAGGTGCAGCATCTGCAGTGAAGCGGGCGCTGTACAGGTCTGTCGTGGTGAAGAGAGAGCTGAGTCAAAAGGCGAAGCTCTCAATTTACCGATCGATCTACGTTCCCACCCTCATCTATGGTCACGAGCTTTGGGTTGTGACCGAAAGAATGAGATCTCGGATACAAGCGGCCAAAATGAGTTTTCTCCGCAGGGTGTCTGGGCTCTCCCTTAGAGACAGGGTGAGAAGCTCGATCATCCGGGAGGGACTTGGAGTAGAGCCGCTGCTTCTCCACGTCGAGAGGAGCCAGTTGAGGTGGCTTGGGCATCTGTTTAGGATGCCTTCTGGACGCCTCCCTGGTGAGGTGTTCCGGACACGTCCCACCGGAAGGAGGCCCAGAGGAAGACCCAAGACACGCTGGAGGGACTATGTTTCTTGGCTGGCCTGGGAACGCTTCGGGATTCCCCCGGAAGAGCTGGCCCAAGTGGCTGGGGAGAGGGAAGCCTGGGCCTCCCTACTTAGGCTGCTACCCCCGCGACCCGACCCCGGATAAGTGGAAGAAAATGGATGGATGGATGACTACACAGTCACGGAGAGTAAATTTCATCTCAGCAGGTGCTTATCAGAAAATGTTGTAACCAAATTTAAACAATCTCTTCTATCAATGTTTTCCTCTGTCTTGCAGAGTAATGCATCAGAGAACAGTAACTTAGATCATCTAGTTAATCATCTTACAACTTCAATGCAAACTTCACTTGATAAAATTGCTCCACTAAAAAAGAAAGTAATCAATCAGAGGAAACTGGCTCCTTGGTTCAATTCTGAGTTACATACTTTAAAGCAGGCATCTAGAAACCAGGAGAAAAAATGGCACTCTACTAATGTTGAAGAATTTTATTTAACTTGAAAAGATAGTCTGCTAACATATAAAAAAGCTCTCCGTAAAGCTAGAACTTTATATTACTCATCTTTAATAGAGGAGAATAAAAATAACCCTAGATTTCTGTTTAGTACTATTGCTAGACTAATTAAAAGTCCCATCTCTATTGAACCATGTATCCCTACAACTACAAGCAGTGACGACTTCATGAGATTCTTTATAAATAAAATTATTTCAATTAGAGAGGAAATTCAAACCATCCTTCCTTCTACTATCTCTAGTCCCCTGTCAAATGAGGCAACTTTAAAAATTTCACTAGAGCCTGATTTATGTTTGGACAGTTTTTGTCCTGTTGAGCTCTCTGAAATGTCAAAAATAATAGCTTCATCCAAACCATCCACATTAATTAATGTCCACATTTTGGATCTACTTAATTTGTCTTTAATGAATGGTTATGTACCACAGCGCTTTAAGGTTGCTGTAATTAAACCTTTACTTAAGAAGTCTGACCTTTTTTCAGAAATTCTGGCCAACTATAGACCTATATCTAATCTAACTTTCATCTAAAAAATTCTAGAGAAACTAGTTGCAGGTCAGTTGTGTGAACATCTACAAAGAAATAATCTGCTTGAAGAGTTTCAGTCAGGGTTTAGAGCTTATCATAGCACAGAAACAGCACTAGTAAAAGTAACTAATGATATTCTCATGGCCTCAGACAATGGACTTCTGTCTATACTGGTCCTGTTAGACCTCACTGCTGCATTTGATATGGATGATCACAATATTTTACTACAGAGGCTTGAATATGATATTGGGATTACAGGAACAGCTCTAAAATTGTTTAAATCATATCTATCGGATAGATTCCAGTTTGTAAATGTAAATAATAAATCTTCTTCATACACCAAAGTTAGTCATGGAGTTCCTCAGGGCTTAGTACTTGGGCCAATACTCTTTACTTTATATATGCTTCCATTAGGTAAAATTATTAAACAGCCTGGGATAAATTTTTACTGTTATGCTGATGACACACAATTATATTTGTCCATTAAACCCAACAAATCCAATCAGCTACTTAGACTACAAGCATGTCTTAAAGACACAAAAACCTGGATGACCCTTCATTTTCTCCTGTTAAACACAGACAAGACTGAGGTTTGGTTTTTGGACCTGAGCACCTTAGGAATGAATTTGTCAGTCTTTCTCCCTCCTTAGATAGCATTAATCTGTCCTCCAGCTCTAATGTTAAAAATCTTGGTGTTATTTTTGATCAGGACATGTCTTTTATCCCCCACATTAAAAACGTTATTAGAACTGCCTTCTTCCACCTGTGTAATATCACTAAAATTAGAAACATCTTATCTAAAAATTATGCAGAAAAACTAGTCCATGCATTTGTCACGTCTAAACTAGATAGAGATAGAGAACTAGATAGATAGAGAACTTTACTAATTGGCTTTTATGTATGTGAATGTTCCTGTAAAATGTTCTAAGACAACTTTGTTGTGATTTGGTGCTATATAAATAAACTGAATTGAATTGAATTGATAGTTTGTTATCTTTGGACAGTCATTGTAAATTGTTAGTTCAAAATTGTTTTTACCATCTAAGAAACATTTCAAAACTATGATGTATGGTATCACAGAAAGAACTAAAGCTGATTGTTCATGCTTTTATTTCCTCTCGTTTAGATTACTGTAACAGCCTTTTAATGGGTCTGAATAAATCTTCCCTAGCTTGCCTTCAGTCTGTGCAGAATGCTGCAGCAAGGCTGCTAACTAGAACCCACACAAGAGCCCACATAACACCTGTTCTGGCCTCTCTGTATTGGCTCCCCGTGCATTTCAGTAGTCATTTTAAAATTTTGGCCCTAACTTTCAGGGCACTTCATGGTCAGGCTCCCAAATATTTATTTGACCTTTTAAGCAGCCTCTCTGTCCCACAAGGACTTTGAGATCTTCAGATCAAATGTTGATGTTGGTACCAAGAACTTACTTTAAAACATGTGGAGACAGATCATTCCAAGTTGTGGCCATTAGGCTTTGGAACGCTCTCCCTCTGTCACTGCGCTGCTCAGATTCCATTGTCTCTTTTAAAAAAGATCTTAAGACTTATTTATTCAGATTGGCCTTTAGTTAAATTTTGTTTACTTTTTAGGCCCGAGCAGCGAAGCTCTGGCGAAGGCCTATTGTAATCGCTCTGTTCAGGCTCGAGCTGCAATTTTTTCCGTCAAAGTAATTGGCGTTTTGGGGGCCTTAACATATCCCAAAAATCAACAAATTTGGCAGACGCATCAGGACTGGTGAAAAATTACGTATTTTAAGGGCCTGGCAAAAATCGCAACAGAAACGGCTCAAGAGAGCCACCTGGAAATTTTCAAATTGCCCTCCGCATTAACCTTAGTTTGTCATAGAAACATGAAATTTGGTACACTTGTCCAATTCCCCAAGATGCACAGAAAACCCTCTGGCACAAAAGTTGGACGATGAACAGGAAGGCAGCAATTTTGGAATGCCGGCCCAATTTTCACACCAATTTGGCAGTTTACAGCCTCTGCATTTGAACGAACTCTTCCTAGGGATTTCGCTCATTCGGTTTCAAACTTGGCCATTTAGGTCAAAACGTGTGGGGGATGAAAATTTATCAAAACAGTGCATTTTCGTGCATGCTGAACGGGCAGGGCCAGACCTCAAAGTTTGGCATCTCGCCATGAAAAACGAAACGCTAATAGCTCCTACAGGAAAACTATCTGACACATCAAACCTTCAGTGATTGATCCACATCCGGTCACCTGCAAGACTGAATGGTCAAATCATGACATCACTTAAGCCACGCCCCCTGACAACATGAAGTATAAAGTTTTAACTTGAATGGTCCCTATCTGACCCCTGTCACCTGATCAGCATGATAGTGTGTCCAGTGACGGAAGACATGTTGGTGTAACTTGCTTTCCAACACTGACAGTTTGGGGTGGAGCATGCAGGCGGCGCGACGTGGCGAAGTAAGATGTAACGCCGTCGCCATACGTTTGGCTCTAAATTCCAAAGATTTGAACCGAGTTGCACCAAAATCAGTATGATCGATCATTATCTACCCCTTGAACAGGAAGCCATGATAATTGCCCAATTGCCTCCACAACGCCCCTAGAATATTTTTTGAATCTCAGCCCCAAGCCATTTTTTGACCAATAATTCTGAAACTTGGTGAACATCTGTATCGTCTTAGGACCTATGAAAAAGTCTCTTGGAGCCCTGGTCCAAAACCAACAGGAAGTCGGCCATTTTGGGTCAAATGGTAATTTTGGGGCGTTTCTAATGGCAAATTTTAATGAATTCCTCCTACGGATTTTGAGCGATTGCCTTCAAACTTGGTTAATATGCCCTTAACACATTGGGGAGTAAAAGTTATCAAAAGCTTTCAGTTTCGTTTAGGTTAAAGGGGTGTGGCCAGGCCTCAAAGTTGAGCTTCACACCACAAATTTCCAAACGCTATAACTTTCACATTGAAACACCAAATGCACCAAACTTGGCATGACTCATCCCTGTTGGATGTCTGACAATCCACTGTTGTCGTAATTTGACGTCATCAAAGCCCCGCCCCCTCAGAACAGGAAGTCTCTTTTTTACTTGGAATGCTCCATCTTTGACACCATTGATCTAATCAGGATGATCCTGTGTTAGAAGACAGAAAAGATGGTCTGACTTGATTTAAAGTGCAAACCATTTTTGCTGGAGGATGTGGGCGTGGCGACGTGACAAATCAAGAAGTGACACCGTTGCAATACGTTTGGCTCTAAAATACACAGATTTCAGCCGAGGTGCACCAAAATCACTATGATCGATCATTATCCACCCCTTGAACAGGTATCCATGATAAGTGGCCATTAGCCTCCATAGTGCTATCTACATTATTCTTACAGTTATAACTCAGTGATACATCATCCGATCTGCACCAGATTTATTGTGCGTGATCAGTGAGCACTTCTAGACACATTGATATTGTTGTTTAACATATGACTCTAGTGCGCCCCTACATTATTCCAACAGTTATATCTCAGTGATTCATCAACTGATCAGAACCAGATTTTTTTGTGCATTATTGGTGAGCACGTCTACACACATTGATATTGTGGTTTAACATATGTCTCAAGTGCGCCCACTAGATTATTTAACCAGTTATATCTCAGTGATATATCATCCAATATGCACCAGATTTATTGTGGATGATCACTTAGCACTTCTAGACACAATGGTATTGTTCTTTAACATTGGACTCCATTGCACCCCCTACATTATTTTAACAGTAATAACTCAGTTATATATTGTTCAATCTGTACTAGATTTATTGTGCATGATCAGTGAACCATTTTACACACATTGGGATTGTTGTTAAACATTTGACTCATGAGCACCCCCTAAATTATTCTAAAAGTTATATCTTAGTGATATATCATCCGATCTGCACCAAATTTTGGGTGCGTCATTACTGACCACTTCTAGACTCATTGGTATTGTTGTTTAACATTTGACTCAAGTGCACACCATACATTAGTCCAACAGTTATATATCAGTTAAATATTATCCAATATGTACCATTTTTATTGTGCGTGATCAGTGAGTACCTATAGACACATTGGTATTGTTCTTTAACATTTGACTCAAATGCACCCCCTAGATTATTCCAACAGCTATATCTCAGTGAATTATCATCCAACCTAGGCCAGATTTTTAGTATGTAATTAGTAAGCATTTCTACACACACTGGTATTGTTGTTTAACTTTTGACTCCACTGCGCCCACTAGATTATTCCAACAGTTAAATCTCAGTGAAATATCATCCAATATGTACCAGATTTTATGTGCGTAATCAGTGAACACTTATAGATACATTGGTATTGTTCTTTAACATTTGACTCAAGTGCGGCCCCTACATTATTCCATCAGTTATATCTCAGTGACACGTCATCTGATCTGAACCTGACTTTTTGTGCCTCATGAGTGAGCATGTCTAGACACATTGGTATTGTTGATTCATGACATCACTTAAGCCTCACCTAGTCAAAGAAAAAACTGTTGATTATTGGATGACACTTCCAGCTTCGCACTTTGTAAGATATTAGACTGAAACTTTGTTTGCTAACTGCTGATTACCACATATGACATGTTGAAAAGCATAAAGGAAGTGCTTGTCAAACATTCGCCACAAAACAGGAAGTCACCATAACTCCTGTCTGGAAGGTCAGATTTCGCCTATACTTGTAAGACCTGAAGCTGGACAAGTAACGACATGGACGGAAGGCAACGTCAAAGATTCGGGAAATGCGCCTTGTGGTGAATGTGTGCGGGATTGGCACGAGAGCGTTCGCGATGGCGACTGGGTGAACTAGCTGGAGCTCCCGTGGTCGCCGTAAGGCCAGAACGGCACTTTACTGCGAGGGCCTCCAATGCTGCTTGCAGCTTTAATTAGGCCCGCGCAGCTAAGTGCTGCGAAGGCCTATTGGGCCTATTGTAATCGCTCTGTTCAGGCCCGAGCTGCAATTTTTTCCGCCAAATGAATTGGAGTTTTGGGGGCCTTAACATATACCAAAACTCACCAAATTTGGCGGACGCATCAGGACTGGTGAAAATGTATGTGTTTTAAGGGAGTGGCAAAAATAGCAACAGAAATGGTTCAAGAGCACAACCTACAAAATTTCAAAATAACCTTAGTTTTCTTGTATAAGCATGAAATTTGGTACGCTTGTCCAATTCCCCAAGGTGCACAGAAAATCCTCTGGCACCAAGGTTGTACGATAAACAGGAAGGTGGCCATTTTGGAATGTCAGCCATTTTTAACACCTTTTTGGTAGTTTACAGCCTCCGCATTTTGATGAACTCCTCCTAGGGATTTTGCTCAATTGGTTTCAAACTTGGCCATTTTGGTCAAAAGGATTGAAGGACAAAAAGTTATCAAAACGGTGAGTTTTCGATCATGCTGAAGGGGCAGGGCCAGACCTCAAAATTTGAAATTCTCCATGAAAAACGAAACGCAAATAGCTCCTACACGAAAACTGTCTGAGACATCAAACATTCAATGATTGATCCACATCTGGTCACCTGCAAGACTGAAAGGTAAAATCATGACAACACTTAAGCCACGCCCCCGGACAACAGTAAGTGTAAAGTTTTACCTTAAACGTTCCCTATCTGACTCCTGTCACCTGATCAGCATGATAGTGTGTCCAGTGACTGAAGACATGTTGGTGTAACTTGCTTTCCAACAATGACAATTTTGGGTGGAGCATGTGGGCGGTGCGACGTGGCGAAGTAAGACGTAACGTTGTTGCCATACGTTTGGCTCTAAATTCCACATATTTGAACCGGGTTGCACCAAAATCAGTACGATCGATCATTATCTACGCCTTGAACAGGAATCCATGATAATTGCCCAATAGCCTCCACAGCGCCCCTAGAATATTTTAGAACCTCAGCCCAAACCATTTTTTGACCAATAATTCTGAAACTTGGTGAACATCTGTATCGTCTCAGGCCCTATGAAAAAATCTCTTGGAGTCCTGGTCCAAAACCAACAGGAAGTCTGCCATTTTGGGTCAAAGGGTCATTTTTTGGCATTTCTAATGGCAAATTTTAACGAACTCCTCCTAGGGATTTTGAGTGATTGCCTTCAACCTTGGTTAATATGCCCTTAACACATTGGGGAGTAAAAGTTATAAAAGTTTGCATTTTCATTTATGTTAAAGGGGTGTGGCCAGGCCTCAAAGTTGAGCTTCACACCACAAATTTTCAAACGCTATAACTTTCACATTGAAAGACCAAAATTCACCAAATTTGGCATGACTCATCCCTGTTGGATGTCCGACGATCCACTGTTGTCATATTTTGACATCATCAAAGCTACGCCCCCTCGGAACAAGAAATGTCTTTTTTTACTTGGAATGTTCTCTCTTTGACACCATTGACCTAATCTGGATGATCCTGTGTTAGAAAACAGATAAGATGGTCTCACTTGATTTAATGTGCAAACCGTTTTTGCTGGAGGATGTGGGTGTGGCAGCGTGGTGAATCAAGAAGTGACGCTGTTGCAATACTTTTGGCTCTAACATACACAGATTTCAGCCGAGGTGCACCAAAATCACTATGATCGATCATTATCCACCCCTTGAACAGATATCCATGATAAGTGGCCAATAGCCTCCACAGCGCCACCTACATTATTTCTACAGTTATAGCTCAGTGAAACAACATCCGATCTGAACCAGATTTATTGTGCGTGATCAGTGAGCACTTCTAGATACATTGATATTGTTGTTTAACACATGACTCCAGTGCGCCCCCTAGATTATTCTAACAGTTATATTTCAAGGATACATCATCCAATATGCACCAGATTTATTGTGCCTGGTCAGTGAGCACTAGTAGACACATTTGTATTGTTCTTTAACATTTGACTCGAGTGTGCCCCCTAGATTCTTCTAACAGTTTTATCTCAGTGTTACATCATATCATCTGCACCAGATTTTTTGGTGCATCATTAGTAGGGGTTGAACGACTACACAATTTTTAAACTCGACATTAACATAATAAAGCTCATCAGAGACTCTACTTCCTCAGGCGGCTGAGACGAGCTGGTCTGGGAAGCTCAGTCCTCACCTCCTTCTACAGGTGTGCAGTGGAGAGCATCCTGTGCTCCAGCATCAACGTGTGGCATGGAGGCTGCACAGCTGCAGAAAGAAAAGCTTTGCAGAGAGTGGTGAAGGCTGCACAGGAGACTGTCAGAATCAGCCTCCCCACCATCACAGACATCTACACCTCCAGATGCAGGAAGAGGGCTACCTGCATCATGAAGGACCTCACTCACCCAGCACACACACTTTTTGCCCCACTCCTCTCAGGAAGGAGGTTGAGAAGCATTAAGTGTAGAACCACTAGACTGAGGAACAGCTTCTACCCTGAGGCTGTTAGACTCATGAATCTCTAACTAGAATCTCCTGATGCATGCTCAATAATCCAGGTAGAAAAATCCAAAAAAGTTAAATCTGGTCCTCTGGACATTTATTTTATTTATTTATTTATTTATTCATTTTATAATAATAAGAATACATATCAATTTACATCTATGTAATTTGAAAACAAAAATAAAATGAAAGGCAGCAGATGAAGATAAAATCTTATTAAGTCTGCTCCTTATTTATCTAATAAACAATTCAAACAAACATTTACTGTAAGTAACAAAAACAAATAAATAACTCGCTTGATTTTTCAATTAACAAACATTTTCAATGAATTACATTCATTTTTTTTTTAACAATTTGATTTTTACCAGTTTCTTAGATACCAAGATTGATTTGGCTTCCTTAATATCTGTCTCTAAGTCATTCCATAAACCAACACCCTGAATTAAGGTAGATCTTCCCTTTAAACTAGTTCTGAACTGCGGTTTAACAAAAACATCTTTCCCCTTAAGATTGTAACAGCTTGATCTTTTCACAAAATACATTTGAATATTAGAAGGTAGTGTATTTGTATGAGCTCTATACATAAGTGACAAAATGTTGTAATCCACCAAATCATAGAATTTCAACAGTTTCATTTGATTAAATAAAATACTTGATGGATGATAATAATGTTTTCTTGTGATAATTCTTACAACTCTTTTCTGCAATATAAAAATAGGCTTTGTAATTGATTTACACACTTTTCCCCAAACATTAACACAATAAACCAAGTGTGGAACAACAATTGTATTATACAACAAAAACAATGCTTTATCATTTAGAAGATACCTAACTCTATAAAAAATTGCAATAGATTTGGATATCCTGATGCATGCTCAATAATCCAGGTAGAAAAATCCAAAAAAGTTCAATCTGGTCCTCTGGACATTCAAAAAAACAAAAAACAAAATAAAGCAAAAAAATCTAGAAACGTTTCGTCTCTCATCCAAGAGACTTCCTCAGTCTGAGGTGCTGTTTTCAGCTCAGTCTCTTAAATAGCACCTTCACAGAGTGGATCAACCAGTTTGCTGCTGACAACCAAAACCAGCTGATCACATGCTCAAGAAGGACCATCAGCCTAACAATGGGTCATTAGCACACTGATGGCTGTTTACTACTCACAGAGGGCTGAGTGATACTAGCAATCACAGCATTGTAAGAGGGGGACAGTTGAACCTGGAGGCCTCCACCCCTGTTTAATGATGGACGATTTCTTTTCACAAAGATGGCCTCCTTTACTCCTCTCTCAAACCATCGTTCCTCTCTGTCCAGGATGTGAACATCTTCATCCTTGAAAGAATGACCGCTGGCCTGGAGATGAGTGTAGACCGCAGAATCCTGGCCTGATGATGTTGATCTTCTGTGCTGGGCCATCCTTTTGGCCAGTGGCTGTTTAGTTTCCCCGATGTAAGACTGATCACAGCCCACAGTGATTCAAATAAACAGTTCTCGTGTCCCCTTATTGGCTCTGGTTGACTCAGGTGCCGAACAGAACCTCATCAGTTCGGACCTGGTCAACAAATATTCTTTACCCACTCGCGAAATCACTCCTATTTTCGTTTTCGGTGTTACTGGTAAAACGTTGGCGCTCATCCAACAAAAAACCATCGAGCTTCACTTAATCATCTCAGGCAACCACCATGAGATGACCGATTTCTTTGTATTCGACTCCTCCGTTTCTCAGATTATTTTAGGTTTTCCCTGGCTTAAGATGCACAACCCAGACATTAATTGGGAACTAGGGCGAGTAGAGAAGTGGAGCAATAAGTGCCTTAAAAACTGTCTACGCTCCGCGATCGCCGGGAAGCCAGTGGTCACTCCTCCTAGTGAGGAGGTAGATCTCTCCGCTGTTCCCACTGCCTATCACGACCTCGTGTTGGCGTTTAGTAAACAAAGAGCCTTATCACTCCCTCCTCACCGTCCCTATGACTGTGCCATTGACTTACTCCCTGGCGCCCCCTTGCCGTCTAGCCGACTTTATAATCTCTCGGGCCCCGAGAGGGCTTCCATGAGGGAATATATCAATGAGTCCCTTGACTCTGGTATTATTCGCCCCTCCACGTCTCCCGTCGGTGCAGGTTTCTTCTTTGTTTCTAAGAAAGATAAAACATTACGTCCCTGCATCGACTATCGTGGCCTGAACAGTATCACTGTTAAAAATAAATATCCACTCCATTTAATTAACTCTCTCCATGAGCAGTTACAATCTGCCACCATTTTCACTAAGTTGGATTTAAGAAATGCTTACCACCTCGTTCGCATAAGAGAAGGCGACGAGTGGAAAACAGCATTTAAAACACCCCTCGGCCATTTTGAATACTTAGTGATGCCTTTTGGTTTAACTAATGCCCCCGCGGTTTTTCAGGCCCTCGTGAACAACGTATTGCGCGACTTCATCGGCGAATTTGTGTTTGTTTACCTCGACGATATCCTCATTTTTTTCCCGTGACCCCTCTCTGCATGTGGGATGGGTAAAGAGGGTCCTCCAGAGGTTACTGGAGAACCAGTTATTTGTGAAAGCTGAGAAGTGCCAATTCAATGTCCCCTCGGTTCCCTTCCTTGGTTTCATTTTTGGGGAGGGCCACTGCAAGACCGACCCAGAAAAAACAAGAGCTGTGGTCGAGTGGCCTACCCCCGAGTCCAGGAAACAATTGCAACGCTTCCTGGGCTTCGCAAATTTTTATAGACGCTTTATCAAAGATTACAGTCGAGTGGCCGCCCCACTTTCTCAGCTCACCTCTACCTCCAGACCATTTATCTGGTCACCTGAGGCTGAGGCTGCTTTTCTTAAGTTAAAAACATTATTCTCTTCTGTGCCCGTCCTCTCCCACCCTGATCCACATCGACAGTTTATCCTCGAGGTTGACGCTTCGGATACAGGGGTAGGGGCGGTGCTGTCTCAACGACCCTCGGAGGACAACAAGGTCCATCCCTGCGCTTTTTTTTCAAAACGCTTGTCCCAAGCAGAGCGAAACTATGACGTGGGGAACCGTGAACTCTTGGCAGTTAAGCTGGCCCTGGAGGAATGGCGCACTGGCTGGAGGGCATGGAGATCCCATTCTTGATTTGGACCGATCATAAAAACCTGACTTACCTGCGGGACGCTAAACGCCTGAACCCCCGCCAGGCACGATGGTCATTGTTTTTTACTAGGTTCAACTACGTCCTCACTTTCAGGCCAGGCTCCAAAAATGTCAATCCGGACGCACTGTCCCGCCAGTTCGCCCCCCCCCCCCCCCGACAACACGGAGACAGAGGAGACCATCCTTCCCACCACCTGTATCGTTGGGGCCCTCACATGGCCCATCAAAGAAGAAATCAGGGAGGCCTGGAAGGTGGAACCGGACCCGGGTGGCGGCCCCCCTGGAACCTTGTTCGTGCCTACCGCTCTTCGCCCAAAGGTACTACACTGGCTTCATAATAACAAACTCTCGTGTCATCCAGGTTCTACCCGCATGATCTCCCTGGCCAGGACTCACTTCTGGTGGCCAGCCATGTCTGCGGACGTACGGGAGTTCGTTGCCGCCTGCCCCACGTGCGCCCGCAATAAGACGGGTACCCAACCCCCCTCCGGCCTCCTGCAACCCCTGCCCACCCCGAGTCGCCCATGGTCCCACATCTCGTTGGACTTTGTTACCGGACTTCCACCCTCTGAAGGTAACACAGTCATTCTAACTATAATCAATCGCTTTTCCAAAGCGGTACACTTCGTCCCTCTGATTAAGCTCCCCTCTGCGATGGAGATGGCGCACCTGTTGACGCAGCACGTGGTCCGTCTGCACGGTATCCCCTCGGACGTCGTGTCGGACCGTGGACCACAGTTCGTGTCCCAGGTTTGGCGCTCTTTCTGCAGGACGCTGGGAGCCACCACCAGTCTCACCTCAGGCTACCATCCCCAGTCGAATGGCCAGGCTGAACGGGCCAACCAAGAACTGGAGTCCATCCTGCGCTGCATGGCAGAGAATGACCCGTCCACCTGGAGTCACCATTTGGCTTGGGTTGAGTATGCCCACAACACCCATCGCTCCACTTCCACCGGCCTGTCTCCTTTCGAAGCCTATATAACAACAAAAAAGGTTGAATCGTATACCTGGATGACTGAGAAAACAAACTTTGAGTTTTTGAAACCATT
>NC_056516.1:1418487-1427360 GCF_014905685.2 Nematolebias whitei | reverse complement strand
TCTTTTTAACAAAAAACGAAGTCCAGATGACACGATTCAACCTTTTTTGTTGTCTGTCAGATAAATTCTTCACCCACTTCTCTGTCTCCCTGGCATGTAATTGAATACTGGAGTGTTGTCCTACACTGAATGTGTTGTTATTGGAATAGTGATGGTGTTGATGAGTTATTAGTAAGTTAAACTTGTTTTGTTGTCGAGTCTTGGAGTTGACATGTTGGGCTAAGCGTGCCTGATCTGTACAGTCCAACACTTGCTGAAGTGTGGTCTGATCTAGACACATAGTTAGTTTCTGTTTAATGTGCTCTTCTTTGGCCTTCAAGGCCTCAATAGTAAATTTGGTCTGTCTCACCCGTTCATTCAGCAGCTGGGTTTGTGCCTTCTGAAGGATCTTGCTTGCCCGGTGCCCGCTGACTAATGATTTTAGTTCCAGGCTCCTGGGAATGATGCCACATTGTCGACATCTGAGGTTGAATCGCAAGTGGTTCCTGTAGTCTGCCCTCTTCCTTGCTGTTTTCTCAAACTCTCTTACTAGTTTGAGGCAATCCTGGCCAAAGTGATTCAAAATATCCTGATGCATGCTCAATAATCCAGGTAGAAAAATCCCAAAAAGTTCAATCTGGTCCTCTGGACATTCAAAAAAACAAAAAACAAAACAAAGCAAAAAAATATAGAAACGTTTCATCTCTCAGCTCTGAGCTGAAAACAGCACCTCAGACTGAGGAAGTCTCTTGAATGAGAGACAAAACGTTTCTATATTTTTTTGCTTTGTTTTGTTTTTTTGTTTTTTTTTACCACACCTAGTCTGTATGGTTTACCTTAAATCCACAAACAAGGTGTACCTTTAAGACCTATTGTTAGCATGATTAACTCTGTCACTTACAATGTTTCCAAATATCTGGCGTCTGTACTCATCCCTTTAGTTGGCAGCTCAGAACACCACATACAGAACACCATGGACTTTGTGGATAAGGTGAGGGATGTCATCATGGAGACTGATGAAACAATAGTCTCTTTTGATGTCACATCACTCTTTACGTGCATTCCTGTTGATGATGCAGTAGAGGTGGTCAGTTTAAGATTAAAATCAGACACCACTCTGAGCAGCAGGACCACGCTTTCCACAGAACAACTGTGTCAACTCTTGAAACTGTGCCTGCAGTCAACCTACTTCACATATGGGGAACAATATTATAGGCAGAAACATGGGTGTGCTATGGGGTCTCCAGTTTCTCATATTGTTGCCAACCTGTACATGGAGGAGGTAGAAAAGAGAGCCTTGACGTCCTTTTCAGGGACACCACCAAGTCATTGGTTCTGGTATGTTGACGACACCTGGGTTAAAATTAAATCTCAGGAAGTCCAACATTTTACTGACCACATCAACTCTGTGGATAAATACATCAAGTTCACACGAGAAGATGTA
This sequence comes from Nematolebias whitei, assembly GCF_014905685.2. Taxonomy (NCBI): domain Eukaryota; kingdom Metazoa; phylum Chordata; class Actinopteri; order Cyprinodontiformes; family Rivulidae; genus Nematolebias; species Nematolebias whitei. Next base: position 1,425,937 of record NC_056516.1, on the reverse strand, counting down.
AAAAATGGCAAGTTGGCTTTCTTGGACTGTGAGGTCTCAGTCTCTGATAGAGGACATTTGCAAACCGAGGTTTACCGCAAACCCACCCACACAGACCAGTATTTGCAGTTTGACTCCCATCACCCTTTGGAGCACAAGTTAGGAGTCATCAGGACTCTGTATCACAGAGCAGACAGCATCCCCACTAACTCGGGAGCCAGGCAGAAGGAGAAATCCTACACCAAACAGGCTCTAGAGCAATGTGGATATCCTTCCTGAAAGCAGAGAAGAAACCCAAACAGGACTCCAGTCAGCCATCAGGTGAAAAGGAAGAACCCAGACCCAGACCAGTAGTCATTCCGTATGTTGAGGGAGTATCAGAGAATCTGAGACGTTTATTTTCTAAACATAACGTCCCAGTGGCTTTTAAAGCCCAAAATACATTACGGCAAAGACTGGTTCATCCCAAAGATCCAGTCCCCCAGCACAAACAGAGTAATGTTGTGTATGCTGTTCAGTGTCAGGAGGGCTGTGATCAGTCTTACATCGGGGAAACCAAACAGCCACTGGCCAAAAGGATGGCCCAGCACAGAAGATCAACATCATCAGGCCAGGACTCTGCGGTCTACACTCATCTCCAGGCCCGCTGTCACTCTTTCAAGGATGAAGATGTGCACATCCTGGACAGAGAGGAACGATGGCTTGAGAGAGGAGTAAAGGAGGCCATCTTTGTGAAAAGAAATCGTCCATCATTAAACAGGGGTGGAGGCCTCTGGGTTCAATTGTCCCCCTCTTACAATGCTGTGATTGCTAGTATCACTCAGCCCTCTGTGAATGGTAAACAGCCATCAGTGTGCTAATGATCCATTGTTATGCTGATGGTCCTTCTTGACCATGTGAGCAGCTGGTTTTGGTTGTCAGCAGCAAACTGGTTGATCCACTCTGAGAAGGTGCTATTTAAGAGACTGAGCTGAAAACAGCACCTCAGACTGAGGAAGTCTTTTGGATGATAGACGAAACGTTTCTATATATTTTTGCTTTGTTTTTTTTGTTTGTTTTTTTGAATGTCCAGAGGACCAGATTGAACTTTTTTGGATTTTTCTACCTGGATTATTGAGCATGCATCATGATACTTAATTATACTGTTTATTTTAATTCTTGGTCCGAAATAAACGCTGGAGGGGTTAACATATCTGAAAACTCACCAAACTTTACCCAAATTTTTCCCACGTGTGAGATTTGGGTATTTAAACGGAATCAAAAGTGGGCGTGGCCAAAATGCTCCACAGCGCCCCCAAATGTGAGATACGAGAACTGGTAAGTCGTACAGAGCTGAAATTTGGTAAATAGGTAGAGCCCACTGAATCAAGAAAAAATGTCTCTTGGAGGTATGCCCTAAACCCAACAGGAAGTCGGCCATTTTGGGTCAAAGGGTCATTTTTGTGCGTTTTTCACTTTTCATACATGGCGAATTTGAACTCCTCCTCCTAGGGATTTCGCTCAAACACTTCCAAACTTGGTAATTTTGGTCAAAAGGCTTGGGGGATGAAAAGTTATCAAAATTATTTGTTTTGTAGCATGCTGAAGGGGCGGGGCCAGACCTCAAAGTTATGTTTCACGCTATAAATTTCCAAAAGCTATAATTTTCACGTTGAAAGACTGAATTGAACCAAACTTGGCAAGAGTCATCCCTGTCCGATGCCCAAGGATCCTCTGTGTCAAATTCTGATGTCATCAAAGCCCTGACCCCTCAGAACAGGAAGTCACTTTTTTTGCTTGGAATGCTCCCTCTCTGACACCCTCGATCGAATCAGGATGATTCTGTGTTAGAAGACATATAACAAGTTGGTCTGACTTGCTTTAGAGCGCAAACCGTTTTTGCTGGAGGATGTGGGCGTGGTGGCGTGGCAATTCAGAAGTGATGCCGTTGCAATGCGTTTGGCTCTAAGTTCCACAGATTTGATCCGAGGTTCATCAAAATCACTATGATCGATCATTACCCACCCCTTGAACAGGAAGCCATGATAATTGGCCAATAGCCTCCACAATGCCCCCTAGAATATTTTAAAACCTAAGTCCCAAGCCATTTTTTGACCAATAATTCTGAAACTCGGTGAACATCTGTATCTTCTCAGGACCTATGAAAAAGTCTCGTGGAGCGCTGGTCCAAAATCAACAGGAAGTCAGCCATTTTGGGTCAAAGGGTCATTTTTGGGCGTTTCTAATGGCAAATTTTAACGAAATCCTCCTAGGGATTTTGAGTGATTGTCTTCAAATTTTGTTAATATGCTCAAAAGACATTGGAGAGTAAAAGTTATCAAAAGCTTTCAGTTTTGTTTTGTTAAAGGGGCGTGGCCAGGCCTCAAAATTTGACATCTCGCCATGAAAAACGAAACGCTAATAGCTCCTACACGAAAACTGAGTGAGACATCAAACCTTCAGTGATTGATCCACATCCGGTCCCCTGCAAGACTGAATGGTCAAATCATGACATCACTTAAGCCACATCCCCTGATAATAGGAAGTGTAACGTTTTACCTTGAACGGTCCCTATCTGATCCCTGTCACCTGATCAGCATGATAGTGTGTCCAGTGACCGAAGACATGATGATGTAACTTGCTTTCCAACACTGACAGTTTGGAGTGGAGCATGTGGGCGTCGCAACGTGGCGAAGTAAGACGTAATGCTGTCGCCATACGTTTGGCTCTAAATTCCACAGATTTGAATCGAGATTCACCAAAATCAGTATGATCGATAATTATCCACCCCTTGAACAGGAATCCATGATAATTGGCCAATAGCCTCCACAGCGTCCCTTAGAATATTTTAAAACCTCAGCCCCAAGCCATTTTTTGACCAATAATTCAGAAAATCGGTGAACATCTGTATTGTCTCAGGACCTATGAAAAAGTCTCTTGGAGCCCTGGTCCAAAACGAACAGGAAGTCAGCCATTTTGGGTCAAAGGGTCATTTTTGGACGTTTCTAATGGCGAATTTTAACCATCTCCTCCTAGGGATTTTGAAGGATTGCCTTCAATCTTGGTTAATATGCTCTTAAGACATAGGAGAGTAAAAGTTATCAAAAGCTTTCGGCTTCGTTTTGTTAAAGGGGCGTGGCCAGGCCTCAAATTTGCGCTTCACGCCATAAATTTAAAAACGCTATAACTTTCACATTGAAAGACCGAAAAGCACCAATCTTGGCATGACTCATCCCTGTTGGATGCCCGACGATCCACTGTGGTCATATTTTGACGTCATCAAAGCCCCGCCCCCTCAGAACAGGAAGTCTCTTTTCTTACTTGGAATGCTCCCTTTTTGACACCCTTGACCTAATCAGGATGATCCTGTCTTACAATGCAGATAAGATGGGCTGAGTTGATTTAAAGTGCAAACCGTTTTTGCTGGAGGATGTGGCGTGGCGAATAAAGAAGTTATGCCGTTATAATACGTTTGGCTCTAAATTGCACAGATTTGAGCCGAGGTGTACCAAAATCACTATGCTCGATCATTATCCACCCCTTGAACAGGTGTCCATGATAAGTGGCAATAGCCTCTATAGCACCACCTACATTCTTCCTATAGTTATATCTCAGAGATACATCATCCGATCTGAACCTTATTTTTGGTGTGTCATTAGTGAGCACTTATGGACACATTGGCATTGTCGTTTAACATTTGACTCCTGAGCACCCCCTAGGTTATTCTACAAGTTATATCTTAGTGATGTATCTTCCGATCTACACCAAATTTATGGTGCATCATTAGTGAGCACTTATGGACACATTGGTATTATTTTTTAACTTTTGACTCTTGTGCGCCCCCTACATTATTCCAACAGTTATATCTAAATGATACATAATCCGATCTGCGCCAGATTTTTGGTGCATCATCTGTGAGCATTTTTAGACACATTGGTATTGTTGTTTAATATTTGACTCAAGTGTGCCCCCTACATTATTCAAACTGTTATATCTCAGTGATATATCATCCGATCTGTACCTGATTTTTGGTGTGTCATTAGTGAACATTTCTAGACACAATGGTATTGTTGTTTAATATTTGACTCAACTGCGCCCCTACAATAGTCCAACAGTTATAGCTCAGCTTTACATCATCCGATCGAAACCAGATTTTTGCTGCATAATCCTGAACACGTCTAAACACATTGATATTGTGGTTTAACATATGACTCAACTGTACACCCTCACATACTGATATGGGCGGAAGGCGATTGCAAAGTTTAGTCATATACGTACTCTGGTGGACTCATGCGGGAATGGCAAGAGAGCGTTTGCGACGGTGACAAGGAGGCGTTGCTGGGGTGCCCGCTGATGTCGAAAGTCCGGCAAATGCGTACTCCAGTGAAAGGGCACGGGATGGGAGCGGGAGTGTGAGCATTCGCAATGGCGACCGAGCAGAGTTGCTGGAGCTCCCGCGGTCGCCGTAAGGCTGGAGCGGCGCTTTGCTGCGAGGGCCTTCAATGTTTCTTGCAGCTTTAATTCTTTTGTTTTGCTTGTGAAGCACTTTGTGATGTTATTGTCTGTGAAAGGTGATATATAAAGAAAGATTACTTACTTACGTGTTTTGTATAGAGTTAGAGAATCCATCCATCCATCCATCCATTATCTTTTACCCGCTTCTTCCTTTTCGGGTCGTGAGGGTCACTGGTGCAAATATCCAGCAGTTCACTGTGTGAGAGGTGGGGGACACCCTGGACAGATCTCCAGTCCATCACAGGGACACAGAGACAAACGAGACAAACAACCATTCTCTCTCTCTCTCACATCTAGGTATAATTTAGAGTCACCAATCAGTCTAACGTGCATGTTTTTGGTTTCCTCCTCCTTCCTGTGCTCCTTCAGGCTTTGCTGTATTGCTTCAGAGAACAAACTGTTCAGTTGGAAGGTGTTTTATAAGCTTTGTTTGTGTTGGTGTGTACTTATTTATTGCTCTTTTGTAAAACAAGTAATTATTTTGTACTTTTGCCAGCTTTAATAACAGCTGTGATGATCTAGAACAATGAGTCAGCATTGTAAGTTTGAGGCAGTTCTACGGATGGTTCACCTGCTTCAAGTGTCCTGTTTTTATTAATTATAAATGAAGCCATTTGTGGGCAGCACGGTGGCGCAACTGGTAGAGCTGCTGCCTCTCAGCAAGCAGGTCCCTGGTTCAAATACAGGTCCGAGGACCTTTCTGGGTGGAGTTTGCATGTTCTCTCCATGCATGTGTGAGTTTTCTCTGAGTACTCCAGTTTCTTTCCACAGATCAAAAACATGCATGTTAGACTGATTAATAACTTTAAACTGTCTCTAGATGTGTGTGAGAGAGTGAATGGTTGTTTGTCTTGTTTGTCTCTCTGTGTCCCTGGATGATGGACTGGAGACCAGTCCAGGGTGTACCCCGCCCCTCGCACAATGATTGCTGGACATGGGCACCGGCGATCCCCGTGACCCAAAATGGAAGAAGCGGGCAAAAGATAATGGATGGATGGAAGCCATTTGGCTCAGGAGTCATGTATTACGATGCTCTCAACAAAGCAGCACAGAGGTTTTTCATAACTTGTGGTGGCTACCACAGTGTTTAAATCCCAACGTGTTGATGGATTGTTTTATGGTGGTGATTGTTCTCACTTCAGTGTCTCATAACCAACACCAGAACATCTTAAGTGTGTTTGTATTCCTTAAACAGGACAAAACATTCTTCAATTTTGACCTGCTTGTTTGGGATTTTTCTAAAAAAAAAAAAACACACACACAAAAAAACGTCAGAACAGTCAAGAAGCAACAATTAAAAAAAAAATGTAAAAATAAAGCTAAATAACAAACTCACCTTCCAAAATATCCTTTTGAATAGACCTTGAGGAGCCACTGAAGATCTTGCATCTTGAATGGAAACAGCACAAGATGAGTGGTGCTGTCTATTTGTGTTGCACTTTCTGGATACATGACACGATGAGTTGTTCTGCTCCCAACATCTTTCTCATAACCTTTGACCTTTCCATGATTTATTCTATATTAGACAGAGGGAGATAATCATTTGCTTTTGTTTTTTTTAAATTTAATTAAAGAAGACTCCTTTAACTGATCCTTTACCTGATGACAACATCTTGGGAATCTATCAGTGGTCCATAATGGGATCTTCTTAAATTTACAGAATTTCCCACTACTGCACAAGTCCGGCATTGGTCAGAACTGGGTTTTTCAAGGTGAGGTTTGGCAGGGAATATCTGAAACAGGTCCTTCACTGTTGCTTTAAAGACATTAAAGTTTTGTCTTTCACCCTGCAAATGCTGTCAAATACAGTCTGTGGTTAAACTGGTTTTCAGAGGAACTCTCAAGACATCAGTGATGGGAATTTACAACAAGGACATGAGATAAATACACTTTTCACAAACCAGGATGAGACAGCTCACCTTCCACCACATGTAGTCCTCCTCTGAGAGCTTGCTGTTTGCAGTCAGAAAGGGCTCCACAGAATGACTCGCATGATGAAACAGGAACGTTTTGTCTTCAGATAAACACTTGTCACAAGAACACGGCTTTTGGTTGTAAACCTGGAGCTGGTCACTCAACATAAACAGAAATAAAAGTGCAGCACTGCTGACAAGCAGCAGGATCATGACCTTTATTTTAACAGCCATACAGGATGTGAGCTTCTTTAAGCTGGGATATCGTCTCAGCCTGTGAAAAGTTTGGTGAAACAGACACAAGGTTAGATTAATAAATCACAGCAATATTGGTTTTACGTCTTCACAGCTAAATCTGGTTAACTATGAGACCACACTCCACCCATCCATCAGCTTCCACAACAGTTTTAAACTAAGATCATCTCATATTAGTTATCAAAGAATAAAAAGGATGCTGATCAGCTTCTGTCTCATCAAATTCAGCTTATCGTCTGTAAAATTGGTCGTTAAAACCTGAAATCAGTTGACTATGGCAGCCATCTTAAAATTGGTTGACACCTAATTTTAAACAGTTGTAGATACACACCTAGTGATGATATACTGGAAAAAAAAAAATTAAATATATCTTTTGGTTCAGGAGAAATTTAGCTAACAAACAGAGTTGATTCCACTAGGTTATGACAAATTTTAAAATTGAAATCTTGCCTGGTCTGTTAGTGATGGTGGCATGAGTTTACCCCAGTAGCTTTAACTACGCAGTTTGACTTCAGTGCCTGAAAAATCGCCTGAGCTATAGCTGTTATTGTATTTGCTAAAGTTTTCTTAGATGTGGCAGCCATTTTGAAAATTATTTTCTGTGATGTATGTTCAATGTTCACTTTCCTGTAAGCCTGAACTCCCTTCAGCCATATGTCTGCAGTCTGTTAAAAATATTGGGATGGTTGACTCTGAACGGGGAAACAAACAGCCACTGGCCAAAAGGATGGCCCAGCACAGAAGATCAACATCATCAGGCCAGGACTCTGCGGTCTACACTCATCTCCAGGCCAGCGGTCACTCTTTCA
>NC_056516.1:1416082-1418387 GCF_014905685.2 Nematolebias whitei | reverse complement strand
AAGATGGCCTCCTTTACTCCTCTCTCAAACCATCGTTCCTCTCTGTCCAGGATGTGAACATCTTCATCCTTGAAAGAGTGACTGCTGGCCTGGAGATGAGTGTAGACCGCAGAATCCTGGCCTGATGATGTTGATCTTCTGTGCTGGGCCATCCTTTTGGCCAGTGGCTGTTTAGTTTCCCCGATGTAAGACTGATCACAGCCCTCCTGACACTGAACTGCATACACAACATTACTCTGTTTGTGCCGGGGGACTGGATCTTTGGGATGAACCAGTCTTTGCCGTAATGTATTTTGGGCTTTAAAAGCCACTGGGACGTTATGTTTAGAAAATAAACGTCTCAGTTTCTCTGATACCCCCTCAACATACGGAATGACCACTGGTCTGGGTCTGGGTTCCTCCTTTTAACCTGATGGCTGACTGGAGTTCTGTTTGGGTTTCTTCTCTGCTTTCAAGAAGGCCCAGTTAGGATATCCACATTGCTCTAGAGCCTGTTATGTGAAGGATTTCTCCTTCTGCCTGGCTCCCGAGCTAGTGGGGATGCTGTCTGCTCTGTGATACAGAGTCCTGATGACTCCTAACTTGTGCTCCAAAGGGTGATTGGAATCAAACTGCAAATACTGGTCTGTGTGGGTGGGTTTGCGGTACACCTCGGTTTGCAAAAGTCCTCTATCAGAGAATGAGACCTCACAGTCCAAGAAAGCCAACTTGCCATTTTTTACATCTTCTCGTGGGAACCTGATGTATTTATCCACAGAGTTGATGTGGTCAGTAAAATGTTGGACTTCTGAGATTTAATTTTACCCCGGTGTCGTCAACATACCTGAACCAATGACTTGGTGGTGTCCCTGAAAAGGACGTCAAGGCTCTCTTTTCTATCTCCTCCATGTACAGGTTGGCAACAATAGGAGAAACTGGAGACCCCATAGCACACCCATGTTTCTGCCTCTAATATTGCTCCCCATATGTGAAGTAGGTTGACTGCAGGCACAGTTTCAAGAGTTGACACAGTTGTTCTGTGGAAAGTGTGGTCCTGCTGCTCAGAGTGGTGTCTGATTTTAATCTTAAACTGACCACCTCTACTGCATCATCAACAGGAATGCACATAAAGAGTGATGTGACATCAAAAGAGGCCATTGTTTCATCAGTCTCCATGCTGACATCCCTCACCTTATCCACAAAGTCCATGGTGTTCTGTATGTGGTGTTCTGAGCTGCCAACTAAAGGGATGAGTACAGACGCCAGATATTTGGAAACATTGTAAGTGACAGAGTTAATCATGCTAACAATAGGTCTTAAAGGTACCCCTTGTTTGTGGATTTTAGGTAAGCCATACAGACTAGGTGTGGCCTCCCCTGGGTACAGTCTGTGGTACAGAATATGGTCAATAGCCTTGTCCTGCTACAAATTTTTCAGGCAATCTATGAACTTCTTGTAACCACTTCCTGGATCTCTTTTCAGAGGTTCATAAGTGGTTAAGTCACTAAGGAGTGTCATAACTTTCTCATGATAGTCTTTCTGGTTCAAAATCACTGTGCACCTTCCTTTGTCTGCTGGGAGAATGATGATGTTTTTTGTCCTTGCTAAGAGTGGTGAATGCATCTCTCTCCTCTCTACTGATGTTGGAAGGTGGTGGTTTGGCTCTGCTGAGGCAGAATGGAACTTTGATTCTGAGCTGTTCTGCTTCACCCTCTTTCATTTTGTTGTTGCGGATGGCTGATTCTGTGGCAGTGATCATCTCCACCAGAGGAATTGTACTTGGTGCAACCGCAAAGTTCAGTCCCCTGGCAAGAATCTCTGTCTCAGGCTGGGTGAGCTGTCTGTCAGATAAATTCTTCACCCACTTTTCTGTCTCCCTGGCATGTAATTGACTACTGGCGTGTTGTCCTACACTGAATGTGTTGTTATTGGAATAGTGATGGTGTTGATGAGTTATTAGTAAGTTAAACTTATTTTGTTGTCGAGTCTTGGACTTGACATGCTGTGCTAAGCGTGCATGATCTGTACAGTCCAACACTTGCTGAAGTGTGGTCTGATCTAGACACAGTTAGTTTCTGTTTAATGTGCTCTTCTTTGGCCTTCAAGGCCTCAATAGTAAAATTGGTCTGTCTCACCCGTTCATTCAGCAGCTGGGTTTGTGCCTTCTGAAGGATCTTGCTTGCCCGGTGCCCGCTGACCAATGATTTTAGTTCCAGGCTCTTGGGAATGATGCCACTTTGTCGACATCTGAGGTTGAATCGCAAGTGGTTCCTGTAGTCTGCCCTCTTCCTTGCTGTTTTCTCAAACTCTCTTACTAGTTTGAGGC
>NC_056516.1:1415008-1415982 GCF_014905685.2 Nematolebias whitei | reverse complement strand
GCACAGTTTAAAGAGTTGACACCGTTTTTCTGTGGAAAGTGTGGTCCTGCTGCTCAGAGTGGTGTCTGATTTTAATCTTAAACTGACCACCTCTACTGCATCATCAACAGGAATGCACGTAAAGAGTGATGTGACATCAAAAGAGACCATTGTTTCATCAGTCTCCATGATGACATCCCTCACCTTATCAACAAAGTCCATGGTGTTCTGTATGTGGTGTTCTGAGCTGCCAACTAAAGGGATGAGTACAGATGCCAGATATTTGGAAACATTGTAAGTGACAGAGTAAATCATGCTAACAATAGGTCTTAAAGGTACCCCTTGTTTGTGGATTTTAGGTAAACCATACAGACTAGATGTGGGCTCCCCTGGGTACAGTCTGTGGTACAGAATACGGTCAATAGCCTTGTCCTGCTCCAAATTTTTCAGGCAATCTATTAACTTCTTCTTGTAACCACTTCCTGGATCTCTTTTCAGAGGTTCATAAGTGGTTAAGTCACTAAGGAGTGTCATAACTTTCTCATGATAGTCTTTCTGGTTCAAAATCACTGTGCACCTTCCTTTGTCTGCTGGGAGAATGATAATGTTTTTTGTCCTTGCTAAGAGTGGTGAGTGCATCTCTCTCCTCTCTACTGATGTTGGAAGGTGGTGGTTTGGCATTGCTGAGGCAGGATGAAACTTTGATTCTGAGCTGTTCTGCTTCACCCTCCTTCATTTTGTTGTTGCGGATATCTGATTCTGTGGCTGTGATCATCTCCACCAGAGGAATTGTACTTGGTGCAACCGCAAAGTTCAGTCCCCTGGCAAGAATCTCTGTCTCCGGCTGGGTGAGCTGTCTGTCAGATAAATTCTTCACCCACTTTTCTGTCTCCCTGGCATGTAATTGACTACTGGCGTGTTGTCCTACACTGAATGTGTTGTTATTGCAATAGTGATGGTGTTGATGAGTTATTAGTAAGTTAAACTTATTTTGT
>NC_056516.1:1407816-1414998 GCF_014905685.2 Nematolebias whitei | reverse complement strand
GCATACACAACATTACTCTGTTTGTGCCGGGGGACTGGATCTTTGGGATGAACCAGTCTTTGCCGTAATGTATTTTGGGCTTTAAAAGCCACTGGGACGTTATGTTTAGAAAATAAACGTCTCAGTTTCTCCGATACCCCCTCAACATACGGAATGACCACTGGTCTGGGTCTGGGTTCCTCCTTTTCACCTGATGGCTGACTGGAGTCCTGTTTGGGTTTCTTCTCTGCTTTCAAGAAGGCCCAGTTAGGATATCCACATTGCTCTAGAGTCTGTTTTGTGTAGGATTTCTCCTTCTGCCTGGCTCCCTAGCTAGTGGGGATGCTGTCTGCTCTGTGATACAGAGTCCTGATGACTCCTAACTTGTGCTCCAAAGGGTGATGGGAGTCAAACTGCAAATACTGGTCTGTGTGGGTGGGTTTGCGGTACACCTCGGTTTGCAAATGTTCTCTATTAGAGACTGAGACCTCACAGTCCAAGAAAGCCAACTTGCCATTTTTTACATCTTCTCGTGTGAACTTGATGTATTTATCCACAGAGTTGATGTGGTCAGTAAAATGTTGGACTTCCTGAGATTTAATTTTAACCCAGGTGTCGTCAACATACCTGAACCAATGACTTGGTGGTGTTACGATTGCGCGGGGAACCCAGATGTTAAGAGACCCAGAACGAGGCAGACACAGGGGAAACACAAAAGAACAGTGTTTATTATTTACAGTGCACAAATTAAAGTCCACACGCTGCTTCTCAGCGGCTCCTGGAAAGAGGGACAAGAGGTTATTGTTTGTCCAACGGGGAAGACCAGAGTGGTTGATTTAAAGAGAGTCTTGTCCTTACAGTCCAACCTGAAGGAGAATGAGCAGGTGCTTCAGTCCAAGGAGTGAGCAGCAGAAGGGAATCCAACAGGGGTCCAAGAAGGAAATGAGGAAGGCTGGCAACTGGAGGCAAAGAGACATGAGGGACACCTGACAGGCTGAGGGATCCAGGTCAGGCCACGAGGAGAATCCAAAACACGAAGGAACCAGGAAACTGGAAAAAAGAGCAGAAGGTGAACAAATTCTTTTCACCTAAACATTTCTACCTCAACAGTACTGTAACATGAGAGGTGATATGCTCCAGCGTTGAATCACACCGGGCTGCAGCCTTAAGTAGATGGAGAGGCTCATCAGGCTGATGGCCGCCAGGTGTTGGTAATCAGCGGCCATCAGCAAGGTAGGCTGCAGGCGGTGGGACCCTTACAGTACCCCCCCTCAAGAATCGCCACCTGGCGACCTGAGGCGCTTCTCGGGGTGGGCTGCAAAGAACCTGGAAATGAGACTGGGATCAAGGATGAAGGACCTGGGGATCCATGACCTCTCCTCAGGACCGTACCCCTCCCAATCGACCAGGTATTGGAAGCCCCTACCCCTGCGTCGCACGGCCAAGATGTAACGGACGGTGAACGCAGGGTGGTTGTCGATCAGGCGGGGCGGCGGAGGGAGGTCAGATGGAGGACACAAGGGACTGAGGGAGACGGGCTTGACCTGGGAGACGTGGAAGGTCGGGTGAATCCGCATGGCCCTGGGGAGTTGGAGACGGACCACAGAGGGGTTAATAATGTGGGTGATGGGGAAAGGGCCAATGAAGCGGGGGGGGCAGCTTTCGGGGGGTATCCCGCAGCTTGATGTCCCTGGTAGACAACCAAACTTGCTGGCCGACTAGGTAGGCGGGTGTCGCTGAGCGATGACGGTCTGCGTACCGTTTAGCCTGGGCTGCGGTCCTAAGGAGGGCCGCCTTGGCCTGGCACCAGATGCGGCGACACCGCCGGAAGTGGTGCTACACAGACGGGACTGTGCAGTCGGATTCACAACTAGGGAAAAGAAGAGGATGGTACCCAAGGGAGGCCTCGAAGGGGGACATGCCGGTAGCAGAGGAGCGGTGGGAGTTGTGAGCGTACTCCACCCAAACCAGATTCTGACTCCACGATGAGGGGTTGGACTCGACCAGGCAACGCAGGGTGGACTCCAACTCCTGATTGCAGCGCTCGGCTTGTCCGTTAGCCTGAGGATGGTAGCCGGAGGTAAGGCTAACGGACGCCCCGAGCGACTTACAAAAGGAGTGCCACACCTGGGAGATAAACTGCGGGCCTCGGTCCGAGACGATGTCAGATGGGATACCGTGGAACCTGAAAACGTGGAGGGTGAGAAGGTGGGCTGTTTCCAGGGCAGAGGGGAGCTTAGGGAGGGGGACAAAATGGGCGGCCTTTGAAAAACGGTCAACGATGGTGAGGATGGTAGTGTTGCCGTCAGACGGGGGAAGACCGGTGACAAAATCGAGGGGGATGTGGGACCAGGGGCGACTAGGGGTTGGGAGGGGAAGCAGGGGACCAGCCGGAGGTTGGGTACCGGACTTGTTTCAGGCACAGACGGGACAGGCCGCAACAAAGTCCTTAATGTAATTGATCATGGATGGCCACCAGAAATGAGTCCTCGTGAGGGCGAGCATGCGGTTCACTCCAGGGTGGCAAGAGAGCTTGTTGGTGTGAAGCCACTGGAGCACCTCAGACCGCACGCTGGAGGGAACAAATAGGGTACCAGGAGGGCCACCACCAGGGTCGGGTTCGGCGAGGAGAGCCTGTTGAACGGTGGTGGTGATAGGCCAAGAAAGGGAGCCAACAATACACGAGGATGGGATGATGGGATTAGAGATCTCAGGCGAATCGGGAGGAGCAAACTGCCTGGAAAGAGCATCAGGCTTAATGTTTTTAGAGCCAGGGCGAAAAGTCAAAACAAAATTAAAGCGATTAAAGAAAAGCGACCAACGAGCCTGACGGGGGGTCAGACGCTTGGCGTTCCTCAGATAAATTAAATTTTTATGGTCTGTCCAGATCAAAAAAGGTGTCTCAGTGCCTTCTAACCAGTGCCGCCATTCCTCTAATGCGAGCTTGACTGCCAACAGCTCGCGGTTGCCCACGTCGTAGTTACGTTCTGCTTGGGAGAGACGCCGAGAGAAGAAGGCACAGGGATGGACCTTATTGTCGTGAGGAGATCGCTGGGAAAGGACCGCTCCTACCCCAGTGTCGGAGGCGTCTACCTCCAAGATGAACTGGTGCATAGGATCCGGATGGCAAAGGATGGGCGCAGAGGAAAAGAGAGACTTGAGTCTCGTGAAGGCGGTCTCGGCCTCTGGGGTCCAATGAAAGGCACGGGCAGTAGAGGTGAGCTGAGACAGGGGGGTGGCAACACGGCTGTAATTTTTAATAAATCGCCGATAAAAATTTGCAAAGCCCAAGAAGCGTTGTAACTGCTTCCTGAACTCGGGGGTCGGCCAGTCGATGACCGCCCTGGTCTTCTCTGGATCGGTTCGGCAACGACCTCCCTCAAAGATGAAACCAAGGAATGAGACAGTGGAGGTGTTAAACTCACACTTCTCTGCTTTGACAAATAACTGGTTCTCCAGCAGCCGCTGGAGGACCGTGCGAACGTGGACCGTGTGTTGATCGGGGTCGCGGGAATAAATAAGGATGTCGTCCAAGTAAACGAACACAAAACTACCAATGAAATCGCGCAAAACATCATTAACGAGCGCTTGAAAAACAGCGGGGGCATTGGTCAACCCAAAAGGCATAACTAAGTACTCGAAATGGCCCAAGGGGGTACGAAAAGCTGTCTTCCACTCGTCGCCCTCCTTAATACGGACGAGGTGGTACGCGTTTCGCAAATCGAGTTTGGTAAAACAAAAGGCCAACTGTAATTGTTCTTGTAAAGAATCAATGAGGGGAAGAGGATATTTGCTTTTAATAGTTATATTGTTCAAACCGTGATAGTCAATACATGGCCTGAGTGTTTTATCTTTCTTGGAAACGAAGAAAAAACCAGCTCCCAGAGGGGAGGTTGAAGGTCTAATAATGCCAGAGGCAAGAGACTCATTAATATAATTGGACATTGATTCCCTTTCAGGACCAGAAAGGTTGTAAAGTCTACTTGACGGCAAGGGGGCGCCAGGTAACAAGTCAATCGAGCAGTCATAGGGACGGTGAGGAGGAAGAGACAAGGCGCGCTGCTTACTAAAAACAGCCACCAGGTCGTGGTACTCAGCAGGAACCGAGGTGAGGTCGATCTCCTCTAGAGGAGGCGCGTCCCAAGGGAACTCTTTAATGGCGGAGCGAAGACAGTTGCTGAGGCACTTGTCGCTCCATTTATCAATGCAGCCACGCTCCCAGTTAATTACTGGGTTGTGATTTCGAAGCCAGGGGAAACCTAAAATTACTTGGGGGGTTCGAGAATTAAATATAAAGAAATCAGTCATCTCATGATGATTTCCAGAAATAATAACATGCAACTCGGTAGTTTTTACTTTAATATGGGTCAGAGTGTCTCCGGTTAAGCCAGAGACAGAAATCGAAGGGATCTCACGAGTAGGTAATGAGTATTCTTTAACTAAGTCGGCGCTGATCAAGTTCTATTCAGCACCTGAATCGATGAGAGCTGAAAATGAAAAGCGGCGATTGTGTGTCTGAATGACCATGGGAAGCAATAGTTTGAATGGGGAGGTTAACGCAGACGTTCCCACCAGTAACTCCCGCTTTACTGGTGGAAGTTCTCGTTTCCCCGAAACGGACAGTGGGGCAGAAAATGACCGGGATTACCACAATAAATGCAGAGATGGGCAGATACACACCGCTGTCTCTCTGCAGGAGTCAGCCGTGCGCGCCCCACTTGCATAGGCTCGGGGGAGCGATCCTGTGAGGGAAAAGAAGATGATTGGCTGTGGCCAGGAAGCAAGGAAGACTGGGAGTTGTAGTTCACAGGGGATTGTTTTGGTGAAACAGACTCATAGCGAGGGGTCGTAAACCCAGAAGTAGGAGGATTATGGGAAACGTAGTGCTGAGGTGCAGGCTTGGGCTCACCTGGAGGAGTTGAAAACCCAGAAGTCGAGGGTCGATGGGAATTGTAGTTTGCCTCTCTCCTTCTCTCCCGGGAAATGGTCATCGATTGAGATGGCAAGGTCTATCAGTTTGTCGAAAGTCTCGGGTTCGTCTCGCGTGGCCAGCTGGTCCTTGAGAAAATCAGACAGAGCGTTAAGGAAAATACCTTGGAGGGCGGGCTCCTCCCATCCTGTTTGGGCAGCAAGGATCCGAAACTCCAGAGCGAACTCCGAGGCATTACAACGGCCCTGTCATAAATTCAACAACCGCTTGGCGGCATTTGATGTCTGCAGGGGACGGTCAAAAATCCTACAAAACTCCCGAAGAAAAAGTGCATAGGAAGCAGGGGGGTTATCATGACTCAAGACGAACGAGTGAGCCCACCGGAGAGCGTTTCCTTTGAGCTGGCTTACGAAGAAGGTGATTTTGGCCGTGTCCGACGAGAACTGGGAGGGAGCCCCCTCGAAGGCGAGTCGGCACTGGAGCAAGAAGCCGCCACATTGGTCAGGGTCTCCGGTGAAGAACTCAGATGGTTTAATGAAAATTTGTTGGACAAGAGGAGTGGGACCAAGAGCCACGGGGGATGGCGGAACAACTGGAGCTGAGGAGGCAGAAGCTTGCAGCTGACGTTTTATGGAATAAATCATACCTCCGAGCTCCTGAAGGTTGGATTGGACCATGGTCTGGTGAGTCAGCACCTGATGAATAACTTTGTCCATCCTGTCGATCCGCTCCTCCACGGGAACGGGGGGTGTCTGCTTGCTCTTGGTCTCATTCTGGGTCTTTTGTGGCTGGAGCATTTCTGTTACGATTGCACGGGGAACCCAGATGTTAAGAGACCCAGAACGAGGCAGACACAGGGGAAATACAAAAGAACAGTGTTTATTATTTACAGTGTACAAATTAAAGTCCACACGCTACTTCTCAGCGGCTCCTGGAAAGAGGGACGAGAGGTTATTGTTTGTCCAACGGGGAAGACCAGAGTGGTAGATTTAAAGAGAGTCTTGTCCTTACAGTCCACCCTGAAGGAGAATGAGCAGGTCCTTCAGTCCAAGGAGTGAGCAGCAGAAGGGAATCCAACAGGGGTCCAAGAAGGAAACGAGGAAGGCTGGCAACTGGAGGCAAAGAGACACGAGGGACACCTGACAGGCTGTGGGATCCAGGTCAGGCCACGAGGAGAATCCAAAACACGAAGGAACCAGGAAACTGGAAAAAAGAGCAGAAGGTGAACAAATTCTTTTCACCTAAAAATTTCTACCTCAGCAGTACTGTACCATGAGAGGTGATATGCTCCAGCATTGAATCACACCGGGCTGCAGCCTTAAGTAGACGGAGAGGCTCATCAGGCTGATGGCCGCCAGGTGTTGGTAATCAGCGGCCATCAGCAAGGCAGCTGCAGGCGGTGGGACCCTTACAGGTGGTGTCCCTGAAAAGGACGTCAAGGCTCTCTTTTCTACCTCCTCCATGTACAGGTTGGCAACAATAGGAGAAACTGGAGACCCCATAGCACACCCATGTTTCTGCCTATAATATTGCTCCCCATATGTGAAGTAGGTTGACTGCAAGCACAGTTTAAAGAGTTGACACCGTTTTTCTGTGGAAAGTGTGGTCCTGCTGCTCAGAGTGGTGTCTGATTTTAATCTTAAACTGACCACCTCTACTGCATCATCAACAGGAATGCACGTAAAGAGTGATGTGACATCAAAAGAGACCATTGTTTCATCAGTCTCCATGATGACATCCCTCACCTTATCAACAAAGTCCATGGTGTTCTGTATGTGGTGTTCTGAGCTGCCAACTAAAGGGATGAGTACAGATGCCAGATATTTGGAAACATTGTAAGTGACAGAGTAAATCATGCTAACAATAGGTCTTAAAGGTACCCCTTGTTTGTGGATTTTAGGTAAACCATACAGACTAGATGTGGGCTCCCCTGGGTACAGTCTGTGGTACAGAATACGGTCAATAGCCTTGTCCTGCTCCAAATTTTTCAGGCAATCTATTAACTTCTTCTTGTAACCACTTCCTGGATCTCTTTTCAGAGGTTCATAAGTGGTTAAGTCACTAAGGAGTGTCATAACTTTCTCATGATAGTCTTTCTGGTTCAAAATCACTGTGCACCTTCCTTTGTCTGCTGGGAGAATGATAATGTTTTTTGTCCTTGCTAAGAGTGGTGAGTGCATCTCTCTCCTCTCTACTGATGTTGGAAGGTGGTGGTTTGGCATTGCTGAGGCAGGATGAAACTTTGATTCTGAGCTGTTCTGCTTCACCCTCCT
>NC_056516.1:1407406-1407716 GCF_014905685.2 Nematolebias whitei | reverse complement strand
CAGCTTTGATCTTTTTCTTAAATGTACACATTGACTTGGCATTTTTCACATCACTCTCTAGACCATTCCACAATCCAACTCCTTGGATTGAGGTAGACCTTCCCTTCAGACTAGTTCTGAATTTTGGTTTGACAAATATTTCTATCCCCTTAAGATTATAACAACTTTGTCTTTTAACAAAATTTCTTTGGATATTTAATGGTAATGTGTTATTTTGAGCCCTATACATAACTGATAAAATACTATAATCTACCAAATCATGGAACTTCAATAAGTTCAGTTGATAAAATAATGTGCTTGATGGGTGACA
>NC_056516.1:1397874-1407306 GCF_014905685.2 Nematolebias whitei | reverse complement strand
TAACTTCAGTTGATAAAATAATGTGCTTGATGGGTGACTGTAATGCTTTCTGGTGATAATTCTTACAGCTCTTTTCTGTAAAATAAAAATAGGTTTTGTAAATGTTTTACACGCTTTCCCCCAAACATCAATGCAATAGATTAAATGTGGAACAATGATTGTGTTATACAACATGTACAGAGCTTTATCATTTAATAATTCCCTGACTTTGTATAGTACTGCAATAGATTTAGATATTTTTGTTCTTACAGAATTTATGTGATTTTTCCATGTTAGCTGTTCATCAATGATTACACCCAAAAATTTCATCTCATTAACTCTACAAATCTCAACACCCTCAATTTTAAATGGATCGTCAACAGTTTTCTTTTTGTTACTAAATATCATGTATTTAGTTTTATCTAAATTTAATGATAATTTATTAATTTTAAACCAAGTTTGTATTTTATCAAATTCTGTCTTCATCAGTTCCAACATCCGTTTTACATCTTTACCCAAACAAAAAAATGTGGTGTCATCTGCAAAAAGGACACATTTGAGGAGTCCTGATACATTCACTAAGTCATTCACATATAAAATAAATAACTTTGGTCCAAGTACAGAGCCTTGAGGAACTCCACAAGTGATATTGCACAAGTCAGATCTTACACCATTTATTTGTACAAACTGTTTCCTATCTTTTAAATAGCTAGATACCCAGTGTAATGCTGGTCCTCTTATACCATATTTATTTAATTTTTCAAGGAGAATAGTGTGGTCAATAGTATCGAATGCTTTTTTTAAATCAACAAAAATACTAACACAATACTGTTTTTGATCGACAGCAGTAGTTATTTGTTCTATTATTTCCATGAGAGCCATTGATGTAGAGTTTTTTGCTCTAAACCCATACTGACTGTTACTTAGAATGTTTTGTTTAGTAATAAATTTATCTAATCTGGTCACAAACAGTTTTTCTAGAATTTTTGAGAATTGTGGTAATAAGGATATTGGTCTATAATTATTGAACACACATTTATCACCATTTTTAAAGAGAGGAACTACCTTAGCTACTTTCATATTGTCTGGAAATATTCCTTTTGAAAATGATAAATTACAAATATATGTAAACGGCTCGATAACATAACTCATTATGTCCTTTACAAACATCATATCCATGTCCACCCAGTCTTTTGATCTCTTATCTGTAAGATTTTTTACAACATTCATTATTTCTTCTTCGTCAGTTCCATTAAGAAAAATACTGTTGTCACAACCTATAACTGAATGGTTCACATTATTGTCTACTTTTGGTATTTTAGCTGCAAGGCTTGATCCAATGTTCACAAAATGACGATTAAATCCATTTACAATTTCATTTTCATCATGGATTTCATCGTCATCCTTCAAAAAATATTGTGAAATACCTGTTTTTGCTTTATGACTTTTCAGAACACCATTTATTACTCGCCATGTTGCTTTCATATCACCATTGCTTTTATTTAATAAATCACTATAATATTCCTTCTTGTGTTTCCTTATAATCACTACTAATTTATTTTTATACTTCTTATATTTTTCTTCAGCCTCTTGTGTTCTCAATTTCAAGAAACATGTATACAAATAATTCTTTTTTTACAAGCATTTCTCAACCCTTTCATCATCCATGGTTGGTCAACAACATTTCTCTTTGTACAATTATTTTGCACACAATTCTTTTCATACAGAGCTCCTAAAATATTCATAAACTCATCATATGATCTGTTCACATCATCAACATACACGTCTTTCCAGCTTTGTTTATGTAAATCATCTTTTAATTTGTCCATTGCTTTTTTTGATGTGTTTATTGTTTTTTCCTTAATTGTAATTTCTTTTGTAATGCTTTGATCATTTTTATAAATCATGAAAACTGGTAAGTGATCACTCAAATCACTCGTTAAAATACCTCCCATCACATCCCCATTTGTTATATTTGTGAAAATATTATCGATTATTGTAGCACTATGAGTTGTAATTCTTGTTGGTTTTGATATTAACGGATAAAGATTTAAACTATACAATGAATTTGTAAATGTACTGATGTTATTTGAATCTGTTTTATTTCCCAGGTCAATATTAAAGTCTCCACACAAAAAAATGTTTTTATTAAAACTCTTGTCCAATAGTTGTACGATTTTATCAGTGAATATTTCTATATTTGATCCTGGAGATCGATATACACAACTTATTAATATGTTTTTATCATTCTTGTTTATTATTTCTATTGTTATTATTTCCATGATATTATCAACAATGATTGACATTTCATTAATTAATTTACATTTTATTTCATTTTTAACAAATAGAGCCACTCCACCACCCCTTTTGTTGCTTCTGTTCACATGATATAATTCATACCCTTCCATGTGAACATTAGTTGTGTTTTCATCATTGAGCCACGTCTCCGACAGTGCTATTATTGTAAAGGTTCTGTTTAGCTGTTTTAAATAATCTGTTATTTTGGATATATTTGCATTTAAACTTCTACTGTTAAAGTGAATAATAGAGAGACCTCCATTAGTTATATTGATGTCATTAAACTGTTCTTCATTATAATATTCACAGTCTTGTATTTCAGGGAAAAAATTTGTATCAATCGCATCTTCAACATTGTATATTTTAAACTCTAAGTCTTCGTATGTTGCCATGTTTTAATGTATTTGTTTGTTTTATATTTTGATTATTTATTGCTTGTGAAGTTGTGTCAATGATTTATCATCTATCATTTCCTGAGCTTATTTTAGTCTTTCCAGATCTTTCAGGTCTTTTATTATTTTAGCCTGAGATCCTTCCTGTAGTTTGATCCAGATGTTTCCATTTCTTGTCCAAGTTGATGCTATTTTTTTCTGTTTTTTCAACCACCTTGCTTCACGTGCAATGTTTCCATTTTTTTTAGTTAGATGTTCATTTATGTAAACATTTGTTCCCTTCAGTTTTTTTGCTTGCATTATTACATGGTTTCTTGATTTCCTGCTAATGAACTTGATGACTATGGATGGTTTGGCTTTATCTGATTTGTTGGGCAGGGTGTGACAGATTGAAATATCCTCATGTTCAATGTCAATGTTTTTGTTTTGTAAAAAATTCACTACTTGCTCCTCCAGAGTCTGTAGTTCTTCCTGTGGTGCATCTTCTGCTGTGTTAGTACCAGCAACAACTCTTGCATAAGTTCGGTTCCTAACTTCCAGTCCAGTGATCACCAAGTTGTCTATTTTTGTGTATTGTTCCATGTCGTCAACTTTCTGTTCCAGTTCAGCTATTTTTTTGTCTTTACTAGTCATCAGTTCTTTCAATTGTCTCACTTCTTCAGACAGTCCTGTTAGTAAATCACATTTAGCTGATAATTTAGTCATATTTGCACTCAATTTAGTCACTTCAGCACTCAAAAAGTTCAAAGATTTTTTAACTTCCTCCATATCTTCTGAATTACTTTCCGACACTTGTCTCTTATCTCTGTGTTTGCTCGGCATTACTCACGATACTTCTGGATTATTGGTCTCAACTCTCAGAAGCACAGGATCCAGCCACGAGGTTCACAGGCTAGTGTTGTTAGCTTATGTTGTTAGCTTGTTGTTAGCCGAGGCCTAGCCAAATCTAGTCGAGGACTAGCGACAACAACCTCCAGGTCCCACGATTCACTCGGTCCAGAAGTTCGCAGCCCCAACGGTGACAGACCAGGTCCCGGTTGCAACAGCTCCCAAATCCCACAGCTGTAGTTTAGCTTCCTTGGTTTCCGCGGCTCGCAGGTCCAATCGGCAACGGACCGGGTCTCCGACGTAAACAGCTCGGTTCAGCGGCACGCAGGTCCAACAGCGGCGGACCGGGTCTCCGACGTAAAGAGCTCGGTTCAGCGGCTCGCAGGTCCAACAGCGGCGGACTGGGTCCCCGACGTAAACAGCTCGGTTCAGCGGCTCGCAGGTCCAGTCGGGCCAGATGGTAGATGTTTCATCGTGCTGTCGGCAACTCTTTTTGAATTTTGTCTCTTTTTTGTATGTTGAGGGGGTATCGGAGAAACTGAGACGTTTATTTTCTAAACATAACGTCCCAGTGGCTTTTAAAGCCCAAAATACATTACGGCAAAGACTGGTTCATCCCAAAGATCCAGTCCCCCGGCACAAACAGAGTAATGTTGTGTATGCTGTTCAGTGTCAGGAGGGTGATCAGTCTTACATCGGGGAAACTAAACAACCACTGGCCAAAAGGATGGACCAGCACAGAAGATCAACATCATCAGGCCAGGACTCTGCGGTCTACACTCATCTCCAGGCCAGCGGTCACTCTTTCAAGGATGAAGATGTTCACATCCTGGACAGAGAGGAACGATGGTTTGAGAGAGGAGTAAAGGAGGCCATCTTTGTGAAAAGAAATCGTCCATCATTAAACAGGGGTGGAGGCCTCCGGGTTCAACTGTCCCCCTCTTACAATGCTGTGATGGCTAGTATCACTCAGCCCTCTGTGAATAGTAAACAGCCATCAGTGTGCTAATGACCCATTGTTAGGCTGATGGTCCTTCTTGAGCATGTGATCAGCTGGTTTTGGTTGTCAGCAGCAAACTGGTTGATCCACTCTGAGAAGGTGCTATTTAAGAGGCTGAGCTGAAAACAGCACCTCAGACTGAGGAAGTCTCTTGGATGAGAGACAAAATGTTTCTAGATTTTTTTGCTTTGTTTTGTTTTTTGTTTTTTTGTTTTTTGAATGTCCAGAGGACCAGATTGAACTTTTTTGAATTTTTCTACCTGGATTATTGAGCATGCATCAGGATATTTTCGGAAGAAGGACCGGTCAATCTTTCATGGAGCTCCCTAACGCCATGGATACTCTAGGGAGAGAAGCAAGTCAATTAAAAAGCATGCTTCTTTTATGTCATGATGTGCAAAGAAAAATAACCTGCAAGTTCATCAGACTGAGACAGCAAAACATATCTTCAATGAAAGAAAAAGAATTCTGTGCAATGCTGGGCATCTTGGAAGTAAAAGCCAGACAAAAAACACAAAGAAAAAACAAAGCCAAACTTGTACCACAACAAGCAAGCCCCCACCAAACACCTTGATAGTTGCCATGGAGGAGCTTGGGCTGTCATTTGAAAACACCACACCACCCAGGGCAGCAACACCTGTACATATGGATGGTATGCTTTTAGGGATTTTTATGTCCCTTACATTTATTTAATATCACTGATTATGCACAAGTTATATTCGTACATAAGTCTTGGCATCCTCAGTAAATTTCAGAAAAAGTTGTTGCAAGGCTTACATTTGGTATGTGACAAACTAACTTCTGATCACTTTGATTTTATTTTTATTTTGACAGTCTCCCTATCACCCAGTCAGCTCCAGCACTCCACCATTAACTTACTAGCTCCATCTCTCCATCACTGACCAGTTCCACAAACCTGGTAATTTCTTAGCTCACCACAAAGGCCGGCTGAAAACATGATGGACATGAATGTTTAAAATATTGTTAAATGTAAATATATGTGAAAGTAATTTTATTCAAACATAATGATTAAGCTATTATTGTTTTGGGAAGACAGAAAATGAGATCTTGTGATACTTTGAATGCAACATTCAGCAGTTCACTGAAGTAATTCTCCTGTGGTTTACCTGGAAAACATTAAAAAAAAAAATTAATGTCCACCATCACATTTTTCTTTAATGATAATGTCACAATTTATCCTGCAGTCTTTGAGAAAGGATCTATAACGTGAACTAAATTAACCACATCAATCTCGCAGAAAAACGGCTAAATATTTTCTAGTTGAGTTCATTCAGTAACTGGTATTAACACAAAATTTAGAAAATTATCAACTTTCAAAATTTAAGCTGTAATGGATATTGTAAAACGCTGAATTAGACAGAAATAGACCCGTTTAAACCCGTTATGTTAGAGCTAGCTGCAGTTAAAACACAACTAGCAAGTAAACATGTTTAATTAACTAAAACTGGCGACATGAAGTATTAATGTTGATAAACTGGTACAGAACAGTCAGCAAACACTTCACAATGGCAAAAAAATGTTGTATTGACATCAACTTACCGGAGAAAACGCGTCTGAAACACGGAGAATGAACTACGTTCAATGCTGAACCCGCTGCTGTTTGGAACTTTTTGCCGCTGCATGACCCTCGTGACTTCCGCATTCCTTTCTTTCTATTGGAGTCTATGGGAGTGTCGCAACTCTCTCTTTACAGGGCTCTGATTCAGATAAGCCAACCTGTTGATTTTTCTTCAGGCAGACTGTTTTTTCTCGTCAGCCTTGAGTCCTACTAGAACGTTCCTGTTCAAAATGGCCAAATTTAAGGGTCACTCAACTGATCCATCTTATGAGCCCTCTCCAAGGTCAATCTCAACATGGTAACGAGTTCTAGGAACTGCAGGTGGCCTGCGATTCTCACAAATAGCCTCCATCTCACGGTTTAGCTCGTAAATCGGCTGATTTTGAGTACTCATAACATGGACCAAACCTTCATATAGACTCGGAAGCTTTGCCATGGCCGAAACTGCTTCCAAAATATCCTGATGCATGCTCAATAATCCAGGTAGAAAAATCTAAAAAAGTTAAATCTGGTCCTCTTGACATTAAAAAAAACCCCAAAATAAAGTAAAACAACAAAAAAATGTAGAAACGTTTCGTCTTACATCCGAAAGACTTCCTCAGTCTGAGGTGCTGTATTCAGCTCAGTCTCTTAAATAGCACCTTCTCAGAGTGGATCAACCAGTTTTGCTGCTGACAACCAAAACCAGCTGCTCACATGGTCAAGAAGGACCATCAGCCTAACAATGGATCATTAGCACACTGATGGCTGTTTACTATTCACAGAGGGCTGAGTGATACTAGCAACAACAGCATTGTAAGAGGGGGACAAATTAACACGTAGGCCTCCACCCCTGTTTAATGATGGATGATTTCTTTTCACAAAGCTGGCTTCCTTTACTCCTCTCTCAAACCATCGTTCTTCTCTATCCAGGATGTCTTTCAGATGAAAGACGAAATGTTTCTACATTTTTTTGTAGTTTTACTTTGTTTTGGTTTTTTTTTAATGTCCAGAGGATCAGATTTAATTTTTTTAGATGCTTCTGAAATCTTCTTCAAAACTTGATAAAAACACAGCCCTGCCGATGCCAAAGAGCAGAAACCCATCCATCCATCCATCCATTTTCTTTACCCGCTTATTCCATTTTGGGTCACGGAGGTCGCTGGTGCCCATGTCCAGCAATCACTGTGTGAGGGGCGGGGTACACCCTGGACGGGTCGCAAGTCCATCACAGGGCCACACAGAGATAAACGAGACAAACAACCATTCACTCTCTCACTCACACCTAGGGACAATTTAGAGTTACCAATCAGCCTAAAATGCATGTTTTTGGACCGTGGGAGGAAACCGGAGTACCCGGAGAAAGCCCACGCGAGCACGGAGAGAACATGCAAACTCCACCCAGAAAGGCCCCTGGACGGGGGTTTGAACCAGGGACCTGCTCGCTGAGAGGCAGCAGCTCTACCAGTTGCGCCACCGTGCTGCCCGAGCAGAAACCCTGCTATCATAAATCCAAATATGTAAACGTCTTCAGTGTCCTCCTGAGACAGAACTGAGAGACTGTCAAACTCCCCACGGATCTCTGACATACCCTGCAGAGTGAGTCTCAGCTGGACAAGAGGGTTCTCTAGGACCCTGTTTTGTTGAAAAAATTTTCTCAATTGCATTGAAAGTCCAGCTTACCAGATCTATAATCATATTTTTTGTTCGGGAGATGTGTACCAGGAGCTTCAAACACACAGAGAGCAAAAGCAGGAGGACAAGGAGAACAGGGGGAGGGAGGGCAGAAGTGTCCATCTTGAGCAAGAACCTGAGTAGAAACACGTGCGTTTTCAAAGAGATTTCAAAACAGGGAGTGAAGTGACCTGTCTAATGTTGGGCAGCAGGTTGTTCCAAAGTTTAGGGCACACGACTGAAAAAATCCCAATTTCCTTTGAGCTTCAGCCTGGTTTTCGGAACAGCCAGAAGGTCTGTTGATTTCAGGGCCCAAGAAGGAACATATGGTTGAAGCAGCTCAGAAAGATATTTCAGTGATTCAAGGAATCAAGGTTCTTTAATTGTCATTCGCACCACATGTGGTACATGTGGTACATGTGGTGGAACAAAATTGTGTACTCAGGGTCCCAGTTACACCCAGCAAAAGTATTAAAATGTAAAACAAAAACAGTAATAAGATCTAAGATATGAATTTAAAAAATGTTAACTAAAAATACACTAAGCACTAGTAGTATAAAAAACAATCCAACATTTTTCAGTCAGGTCATCTGGACAGTTTCTTTTTTTTGTGCTGAAACGTTTCGCCTTCGATCCGGAAGGCTTCATCAGTCAAGGAAACACACAAAACAAAACCGATTCTTTCCCCAACAGCTTACTCTAAAGTGGAACAAACCAGTTATGTTGGTACTAAGATGGTCTCTTTGCCACGCCCCCTCCTCCATTGCCGACCCTATTCCTTGTTGACAGTTGTGTCACTGGTTGAAAACAACAAAGCCCATGCTCAATAATCCAGGTATGCAATCCAACAATCCAACATTTTTCAGTCTTCCGGATCGAAGGCGAAACGTTTCAGCACACAAAAAGAAACTGTCCAGATGACCTGACTGAAAAATGTTAGATTGTATACCTGGATTATTGAGCATGGACTTTGTTGTATAACAAACATTATGATGAACAGCAGCACGAACATGAGTCTGTGTGAGCAGATGAGTAAGAATGAACACAGCAACATGAAATAGATCAGCAGCAACATGATATGATTTTTCACAGTGATCAATTCAATTCAATTCAAAAAATCTTTATTAATCCCACAGGGAAATTACATGTTGTGGTAACTCATCTTCCTGATTTCATTAAAGAGTTGTTCTAGATGCTGATGGCTGTGGGCAGGAAGGATCTCTTGTAGCGTCTGTCTTACAATGGATGTGAAGAAGCCTCTGACTGAAGACAATTTGTTGTTGTATGACAGTCTGATGAAGAGGATGCTGAGGGTTGTCTATAATGTTCTTCATTTTATGAAGAATCCTTCTTTGACCAATCATCTCCAAAGGTTCTAAAGAAGGATTCTTCATAAAATGAAGAACCTTATAGACAACCCTCAGCATCCTCTTCATCAGACTGTCATACAACAACAAAGTGTCTTCAGTCAGATTATCCTGATTAGAGATTTATTAGACTAACAGCCTCAGGGTAGAAGCTGTTCCTCAGGCTAGTGGTTCTACACTTAATGCTCCTCAACCTCTTGCCTGAGGGGAGCGGGGCAAAAAAGTGTGTGTGTGGTATTTTCTCTGACCTATAAAGGAATAATTCACACAAGACAATGAGTGTGAGTTGTAGCGCTCAGATCCTTTGCAAAGGGAGGGTGACACAACTGATTGTAA
>NC_056516.1:1395645-1397864 GCF_014905685.2 Nematolebias whitei | reverse complement strand
GACCTTTTGTTCTGTACATGCAGAATGAGATAGAAGCTATTTTAAAAATGATAACATAGAAAACCTCTAACAGTGTGTGTACTGGGTGAGTGGGGTCCTTCATGATGCAGGTGGCCCTCTTCCTGCATTTAGAAGTGTAGAGACCTGTGATGGTGGGGAGGCTGACTCCAACATCTTCTGTGCAGCCTTCACCACTTTCTGCAAAGCTTTTCTTTCTGCAGCTGTGCAGCCTCCATGCCACACGTTGGTGCTGGAGAACAGGATGCTCTCCACTGATCCAAAGATCAAACATTTCAACAAAGAAGAATCCAATCAGAGGACCTGACTCAACCTTGTTACATTTACTGAGTCTACAAACCGGATTCCAAAAAAGTTGGGACACTAAACAAATTGTGAATAAAAACTGAATGCAATGATGTGGAGGTGCCAACATCTAATATTTTATTCAGAATAGTACACAAATCACAGATCAAAAGTTTAAACTGAGAGAATTTATAATTTAAAGGAAAAAATCTGTTGTTTCCAAAATTCATGGCATCAACAAATCCCAAAAAAGTTGGGACAAGTCCATTTTTACCACTGTGTGGCATCCCCCCTTCTTCTTACAACACTCAACAGACGTCTGGGGACAGAGACCAGTTTCTCAAGTTTACAAATAGGAATGCTCTCCCATTCATGTCTAATACAGGCCTCTAACTGTTCAATCGTCTTGGGCCTTCTTTGTCGCACCTTCCTCTTTATGATGCGCCAAATGTTCTCTATAGGTGAAAGATCTGGACTGCAGGCTGGCCATTTCAGTACCCGGATCCTTCTCCTATGTAGCCATGATGTTGTGATTGCTGCAGAATGTGGTCTGGCATTATCGTGTTGAAAAATGCAGGGTCTTCCCTGAAAGAGATGAGGTCTAGATGGGAGCATACAAAGTACATCAGGACAATAATCTGTAAAGCTTTAGCTGTATTTGATATGGAAAACACATTTTGACTTAACCATTTAATATATTATCAATGGCAAAATATGTAGGTTTATTTCATATTACTTTCATACTATTCGCTTTCAGTTGTGGGCTTTGTGTATTTAAGATAAGATAAGATTTTATTGTCTACCACCAAAGTCCATGCTCAATAATCCAGATAAAAAATCCAACAATGTTCAGTCAGGTAATCGGATGGTTTCTTTTTTGTGCAAAACAAGAAACCGTCCAGATGACCAGACTAAACATTTTTGGATTTTATTGTCTACCACAACTGTGGCAGAAATTCTCCTTTGACATGCTCTACATTCATCATACATACACAAGAACCAACAATAGAACATAATAATAAAAAAAAAAAACACACATTATCACCATTAGTTAACACCATTGAGATGTGTCTACATAGCTTTAAGAATATTACTGCAGATGGTACAAATGATTTCTTATAAATATGCTTCCTGGACAGCGGGACTCATTCATTCATTCAACATTTATTTATAGAAACACAAAGTTTGTTTTCTCAGTCATCCAGGTATATAACAACAAAAAAAGGTTGAATCATGTCATCTGGACTTCGTTTTTTGTTAAAAAGAAACGTTTCGCCCCTCATCCAAGAGGCTTCGTCAGTCTGAGGCAGGCTTGAAACACAAGAGTCAGGGTGGCTTCTGGGTAATACCAGATGGCTAGGCCTCAGACTGACGAAGCCTCTTGGATGAGGGGCGAAACGTTTCTTTTTAACAAAAAACGAAGTCCAGATGACATGATTCAACCTTTTTTTGTTGTTATATACCTGGATGACTGAGAAAACAAACTTTGTGTTTTTGAAACCATTAGTGAAAAGGCCAGACTTCAGGGGTATCTGAGGCAGGCTTGAAACACAAGAGTCAGGGTGGCTTCTGGGTAATACCAGATGGCTAGGCCTCAGACTGACGAAGCCTCTTGGATGAGGGGCGAAACGTTTCTTTTTAACAAAAAACGAAGTCCAGATGACATGATTCAACCTTTTTTTGTTATTTATTTATAGAGGTTAATCCCATTGAGCCTCGGGGACTCATTTGGTATGGTATGGTATAAAGTTTATTTATTAAAAAAAAAAACAATTCCATAAACTTAAAAAAAATACAAGAAATTTAAAATGAAAGGCAGCAGATAGAAGAAAAAATCTTATTATATCTGCCTCTTTTTTCAAACAATTTGTTCAATCATAATAATCTTCAAGTAACAGAACAAAACGAATAACTTT
>NC_056516.1:1391491-1395545 GCF_014905685.2 Nematolebias whitei | reverse complement strand
TTACAATCAGTTGTGTCACCCTCCCTTTGCAAAGGATCTGAGCGCTAAAACTCACTCTCATTGTCTTGTGTGAATTATTCCTTTATAGGTCAGAGAAAATACCACACATAACTTGGTGCCGGTGACAGACGGATTCCAACATACCTGTTTGCTGGTGTGGTTCAACCGGACATGCTACAAAACACGTGCGCACGGTGAAACTAAAGCCCTGGGGGGGGGGGGGGGGGTATTCCCAGCCAGGCCAGCGAACTTAGGTCCGTTGCGAGTCCACCAACCACAGATTGATGGAAACCAGACCGGGCTTCACACAGTGACGGCGACGTGAGTAAAAAACAAAAACTTTTTGGTTTTAAACAGCGGAGACTATTTCTTGCACTATAAGTTAAATGAGTCAAGACCTCTTCTAATAAGTGAAATTTAAGGTTAAGAACTTTCATTCCAAATAAGTATAACATATAATCAAGACCTTTTTAATAAGTGAGATTTTACAGTTTATAAACATTAAGTGAGACTTTCTAAATCGAGACCTTAATTGACAAGAAAAAGTGAGACTCGTAGTCAAGACCTTTTTAAAGAAAAGAAAAAAAATAAAGGTAAAGACTCCTGTCGAGATCATTCTAAAACAAAGGAGTGAGATTCGTGTGCCGGCCGTTTTCTAAAAATAGACACGTGCAAACCTCTGTCTGTCTGTGTGTGAGTGGGAGGAGAAGCTGATTTCTGTGGCGAGTCCTTGAAACCTGGCAGTGCTAGTTCATGGGACCCAAAGCAAGTTTGCTTAAACCTCCATTAGGATTCTTTTTTTTTTTTTTAAACACAATGCTTAAAACCATACCTATAAATCACGGGTAATGAAATTTATGGCCAAAAATACCCAGACTCATAATTTTTTTTTGCAGAAAATAGAGCTAAAAGCAGAACGAAAAACTAAAACAAAAAACGAAAACTGCAGCTTTGTTTGTCAGACAAAAGATAATACATTGTAGTACCCACTATAACATAGGAATAGCGCTAAATATTTTGTCTTCTTCGTCGGTAGAATAAGAGTTTACTGATCATTATGATTTAACTGATAACTGTTCACTATTTGTGTTTCTGATTTTATAATGTTTTTTTTTTATTTATTTTGTTTTGTTGTTAACATACATGTTATGACCAGAGCCATAAAGTCTAGTTGACTTTCTTTAGTTTTAAATAAAATCTCAAGATCAGTGCGAGTAGTCCCAGAGCTGTTTTCCGATTGTAGCCAGTTCTCTGTCTAAAAGAACTGACACACACACACACACATTCACACACACCGCGCTACACTAAAACATACTAAAATGTGCCAAATAGTAACAGTTTAATAACCCTAAGCAGTATTTATGTTTACAGGATATGTTAAACCATCTACATGAAGCTCGCTGAAAATTATGTAAACCAAATTTAGAATAATGATAAACATTGCATGCTACTACAGTTGAAAAATGAATGCAACAGATTTATTTTATTTTTATTTATTCAACACCACAAATTGTGTGCCACAAAACACTCATAACTAAATTAAACCCACTACTAAAACAAGTTAACTGAGGGGATCTTTAAATAACTTATCCAACATATCACTCTCTCTCTCCAAACGTCCTCCTAACTGCACGAGTCGAGCAGAAACTCGTCCAGAACCGATCCGCCGAGGGGGAAGACAACTTCTCCTCGTGGAAGATATATAAATAAAAAAAAAATAAAAACTCAATTGGATGTTGTGTGATCAAAAGTAAAAAAACACAAGTATTAATTTACCTGTTGTAAATCCACTACGGATTATTACGTAGTAAAGTCCGACATCGTTGACTCGTTTCGGGCCCACTCAACAACCGGTGTGGACTTTTAGACAAAGTGGTCCTGCTTGCCGTCAAAAAATGTCGACTCCTCTCCACAAATTCAGCCAAAATCCAACCTTCGTCATCGTTATGGCTGGAGTTAGCTGGACGTTAGCTCACAGGAAGTCTAGGCCGCGGCAGCACGCATGCGTGTTAACCGAAGATACAAAGTCACAGCGCCAACTAATGCCCCGGCATGGTAACTGTAGCACTTGACCCGCTCCTGAACGGAGAAGGGGTTCTCTGCAGGCCAAAAGCGGGCGTTTGTGACTAATAGGCGTTTGCAGAGGGCAAACACTGATTGGCTAGCTGTATTCGCTGTTTTTTTAATAAGTTACGCCAACTCCTGCTTTTTATTTTTTTACTTTTTAAACTGAAGGTTTCTAAGAACCAGTGTTAAATCTACTGTCAAAAACAAGAAGATTCTAAACCAAAAATGACCCATGGTGTTTGCCATTTGTGAACAGGAGGGAGGTATCTATAATACAGAAGCATTTTCATACACAAAATTTTTTTTCTTTATAAAACTGTACAGGCAACTGAAATTTTAGCATTTAGACGTACATATCAGTTGGCAGAAATGTACACAGACAGCCAGTACACTGCTGACCTCTACTGGCAGACCAGTAACGCTGCAAGAGAAAGAAGTGTAAAAAGACAAATTCACTGTCTCCTGATTCCTCTCTTCCACAGGAAACATCACCAATCCAGCCAGTAGATTGGGTCTTTATTAAGGGTAGGAGTTGGTGAAATACGAGCTCATGTTGAAATCAAGAGGTACGCTCTCCTCCGCCTTATCAATGACACCTACAAACTGGCAAATGGAACCCAGAATGAGCTGAACACCATGAGACAAATGATCCTACAGAACCGAATCATCCTCGATCTGCTGACTGCATCACAAGGAGGCGTGTGCAAAATCATTAGTGAGACAGGCTGTACCTATATACCAGATCAATCAGGTTCCAGAGGAGACATCTACGACGCATTGCACAACCTAAGTGACCTTAAGAGATATGTTGAGAGCGGGACCAAAGGAGCAGAGCCTTTCGAGTTGTGGTCATGGTTCACCTCTGGACATTGGTGGCATCTACTCCTCAAAATTCTTACTCCAATTTTTGCAGTATTGTTTCTATTTTGTGTATTCTTCTCCTGTATTGTACCTCTTTTGAAACACATGGTGATGAAAGTTTTTACAGGTACCCTTATCAATTTGCATCTAGCTAAGATGACCCAAGATGACATGTGAGCCTAAACTGTGACGATGCTGTGTTAGGTCGTTTTCACACTAGATAGTCCGGTAGACTCCGTTTGGTTTGGGACCAATATTCATGAGCTTTTGTTTACATTTGAGCTGGTGCGTTTGCATTCACACTGCACTGTGCAGTCGAGTCAACCTGTTGAACCAACCTGTTCCCCCGCTCGCCTGTGGGGGCGCTGCACCAAGAACTACTGAAAGAAACAACACAAAAACCTCTGAAGACACGTCTTCTTCTTCTTCTTCTGTAAATAAAAATAAAAACGAAGTGGCATCAAGTTTTAGTAGTTTTAGGAGTTATATTTTGTCATTTTTCAAAAATGGACTTAGCATGAGCAGAAGATGAGAAAGAAGACCATGGAGAATTTTTTTTTTTTCACACAAGACAGCTGACGGCTCCATATAAGGTCAGAGAAATGCGTGTTTGTTTACCCTGCGGAGCGGGGCTCGGTCTGTTTACATTCACACTGTATTCGAATCACGCTGGAGTTCGCTTCTACCGGACCGAGACCTAGGTTTTAGCCCGGGCCAGAGTTCGCCTTTTTGTTCCATGACAGAGTTCGATGGCGCGTTCACACCTCCCTAAATGAACCGGACTTTCAAGGAAAACGAGCTAGAGTTCGATTAAAGCGGACTAAACAGGACTGGTGTGAATGCACCCTTAAAGATGCACTATGACTGAAAATGTGTAACAAAAGGTACTAAGATGATATGCCTGTTCTCCTTCCCAGCCCTACCAGTTTAAAAAAAAAAAGTGTTTTTTGTGTTTTTCTTTTATGTTTTGATTTTGCGAGTTCATAAAGAGCTCAACTTTTATTTTTTTTTTCTCTTTTATGAGTTTTTAGTCTGAAATGATAAACAAGAGGGAATGTTAGAGGTTTTCTATGTTATCATTTTAAAATAGCTTCTATCTCATTCTGCATGTACAGAACAAAAGGTC
>NC_056516.1:1389625-1391391 GCF_014905685.2 Nematolebias whitei | reverse complement strand
TCCTGGCCTGATGATGTTGATCTTCTGTGCTGGGCCATCCTTTTGGCCAGTGGCTGTTTAGTTTCCCCGATGTAAGACTGATCACAGCCCTCCTGACACTGAACAGCATACACAATATTACTCTGTTTGTGCCGGGGGACTGGATCTTTGGGATGAACCAGTCTTTGCCGTAATGTATTTTGGGGTTTAAAAGCCACTGGGACGTTATGTTTAGAAAATAAACGTCTCAGTTTCTCTGATACTCCCTCAACATACGGAATGACCACTGGTCTGGGTCTGGGTTCCTCCTTTTCACCTGTTGGCTGACTGGAGTCCTGTTTGGGTTTCTTCTCTGCTTTCAGGAAGGCCCAGTTAGGATATCCACATTGCTCTAGATCCTGTCTTGTGTAGGATTTCTCCTTCTGCCTGGCTCCTGAGTTAGTGGGGATGCTGTCCACTCTGTGGTACAGAGTCCTGATGACTCCTAACTTGTGCTCCAAAGGATGATGGGAGTCAATCTTCAAATACTGGTCTGTGTGGGTGGGTTTGCGGTACACCTCAGTTTGCAAATGTCCTCTATCAGAAACTGAGACCTCACAGTCCAAGAAAGCCAACCTGCCATTTTTTGCCAAATGAGAAATTGTTTCCGTGTGTAGTTCACAAAATGTACAAGAGTAGTCAATATCAATTTTAAATCTTTCCAGTGTTTTATAACAGGGTATACATTTTGATTGATTTTATATGAAACCTCTAACTTTATTTGTTATGCAACATTTTCTCCATTCAACCCAAACTTGTTTCCACTTAATTTCTCCAAAAGTAGAGGACTAAAAAAAAATCTACCAGGAGGTAAAGTAATCTTCTACAGACATTTGTTGTGTTCAACTGAAGCATCACGATACCTCCTCTATGATTAGACACTTCAGTGCCGAATATGGAGATGCTGGAGATGTCATTTCATTGTTACTTTTAAGAATAATAAAAACTCAGACATTGCCACAGCTACACAAGCACAATACCATTGAAACATTTTTATGAAATCTCTTCAACACACATTTATCAATCTTTATTCAAACCCGTGTAAGCATAAATAAATTTTCAAACCAGACAACATAGAAAGTTGATGAATTAAAAAAAAAAAATCTGTTTTTTACCACAGTAGTTTCTTTAACACTAGTCACTGAAGTTCTTTGCTGTGTGCCACTAAAAGCATAACGCCTAATTTGACAGCAGAATTGCAAAATGCCACAAGACGTCACTGTAACTGAAGCTTCAACAAATGAACCTATTTTTGAAACAATTGGCCCAACTGGTTCAATGCTTCAGAAAAGCTTCATTTGCTTATCACTAGTGGAAGGCGTGTGAGAGCAGCTGAGAACCAAGAGTCACAGGTGAGTTTTATCCTCCAAGGGTTTCTCCAATACTTCTGGTTAAAGGATGAGATCCAGGACATCAAGACTCTGAAAACATGCAGACAGAAACAAGGTAAGTATTTATGTCTCTCAACGCTATACTGGGCTGGAAGCATATATACCAGCAGGTAGAACAATGCTCCAGCAATGACTGGAGCTCAATGGAAGCCTTAAGTAGTCCTGGCACCAATTAGGGAAAATGGTCTCCAGCTGCAGCCCATGCCTTCAGGAACCTGGTGGAAAAAAGGTTGAAAACCCCTACACCACCACCTCTTTTATTTCTTCTGTTCACATGATATAATTCATACCTTTCGTTGTGAACATTAGTTGTGTTTTCATCGTTGAGCCATGTCTCTGACAGTGCTATTATTGTAA
>NC_056516.1:1340880-1389525 GCF_014905685.2 Nematolebias whitei | reverse complement strand
TGTGTTTTCATCGTTGAGCCATGTCTCTGACAGTGCTATTATTGTAAAAGTTCTGTTTAGCTGTTTTAAATAATCTGTTATTTTGGATATATTTGAATTTAAACTTCTACTGTTAAAGTGAATAATAGAGAGCCCTCCATTTGTTATATTGATGTCATTAAACTGTTCTTCATTGTAATATTCACAGTCTTTTATTACAGGGAAAAAAATTGTATCAATCACATCTTCAACACTGTATATTTTAAACTCTAAGTCTTCGTTTGTTGCCATGTTTTAATGTATTTGTTCATTTTTTACATTTTGTTAATTTCTTGTTTATGAAGTTATGTCAATGATTTATCATCTGTCTTTTCCTGAGCTCATTTTAGTCTTTCCAGATTCTTCAGGTCTTTTATTATTTTAGCCTGAGATCCTTCCTCTAGTTTGATCCAGATGTTTCCATTTCTTGTCCAAGTTGATGCTATTTTTTTCTGTTTTTTCAACAACCTTGCTTCACGTGCAATATTTCCATTTTTTTTTTTTGTTAGATGTTCATTTATGTAAACATTTGTTCCCTTCAGTTTTTTTGCTTGCATTATTACCTTGTTTCTTGATTTCCTGCTAATGAACTTGATGACTATGGATGGTTTGGCTTTATCTGATTTGTTGGGCAGTGTGTGACAGATTGAAATGTCCTCATGTTCGATGTCATTGTCTTTGTTTTGTAAAAATTTCACTGTTTACCATACCATACCACTTTATTTATAAAGCACTTAAAACAGCGACAAGGCCAACCAAAGTGCTGTACAGACAGAAAAACAGGTAACACACCAAGCAAAATACAAAATGAAGTAAATACTTGCTCCTCCATGGTCTGTAGTTCTTCATGTGGTGCATCTTCTGTAGTTAGTACCTGCAACAACTCTTGCATATGTCTGGCTCCTAACTTCTAGTCCAGTGATCACCAAGTTGTCTAGTCTTGTGTATTGTTCCAGTTCAGCTATTTTTTTTTTGTCTTTATTGCTTATCAGTTCTTTCAATTGTTTCACTTCCTCAATCAGACCAGTCAGGAGTTCACACTTACATGCTAATCTTGTCAGTTCAGCACTCATAAAGTTCAAAGATTTTTTAACTTCCTCCATTTACTTAATAGACGAGGTTTTAATAAAGTGTGATGACAACAGTGGACAACAAAGACAACAATAGACAATCATAAAGGATGCATACAAACTGAGAATAACAAGTGAACTCAGTAATGTCTGTTTTATGGAAGCATCTGGAAGCACCAACATAACTGGTTTGTTCCACTTTGGAGTAAGCTGTAGGGGGAAGAATCAGTTTTGTGTTGTGCGTTTTCTGATGAAGTCTTCCGGATCGAAGGCGAAAAGTTTCAGAAAAAAAAAACCTGTCCAGATGACTTGACTGAAAAATGTTGGGGGCATCTGGAAGCAGTTTTGCTGTGGATGTGAGGGGTCCTTGGAGATCAGGGTGGCTTTCTTGGTCACTGAGCAGCTGTAGATGTCTGACAGGGAGCACCGAGGTGAGATTGCACTTGATTGTTTAATTATTCTGTGTGGTTTGGCTTTCTGTTGTGCATTGATGAGTTTAAACCAGGATGAAATATTAAAAGTTAAAATGGACTTGATCAGGGACTTGTAAATCAAGGTCAGTCTGCTCCTGCTGACATGAAAGGTCTTTAGTTTCCTCAGCAGCTAAAGACGTTGTTGGGCCTTCTTATAAAATGAGTAAGTGTGCTGTGAGAAAGACATGTTTGTGTGTCTCTCTGTGTCAAGGTACTTAAAAGCATCCACTGGCTCCACCTGCTGTCCGTGGATGGTCAGTGGTTTAAACAAAGGTTCTGGTGTTTGGGCTCAACCCCTACAGCACAGTTCCTTGAAATGTTCAGCTCCAGCAAGTTGAGTGAGAACGTCATGAGGAGACTGTGGACTATCTGCTCATAGCAGGACAGAGCATCAGGTCTGGTCAGGTGCGCCACCAGAACCATGTCATTTGCATATTTAAAAAGAGCCATTCCTTCACTGTTGTATGAAATAGACTTTGTGTAAATAGAGAAAATAATAGGAGATAAAACACATCCTTGGGGAAGTCCAGTGTTTGTTTGACTTAAAACCATTTAAAAACACTTGTTGTCATCTGTCCAATGAAAAGCAGTGAATCCATAAAATCAAGCTTAAATGAACCTTGTAAACGGAAACAATGTCTCTTCTCCTCTCCCCTGCCTGGATCGTTTGCTCGGAAGGAACACACGTTTATGTCAGAATTAAACAACGTCTTTATTTTTACAGACTTCAAAATGCGTGAACAAGAGAGAAATGTAAAAATATTTATATTTTACCTGACATAGAGGGACCCTCTGTACAATTCTGAGGTGCTCAAGTCTGTTCCCACATTTATAGACTGTTTTTCTCCACCCAGTGACATTTCCTGTTTTCAATTCCTGTCCAATAAACACCTTACAGACTCTCTGAAGTCCCGGTCCAATCAACTAGGCACACATTAGCTGTCACGAGCTCTTTCTACTGAATCTGTGACACATTACAAGCACCAATCTTACATAATCTTACAAAAACTGTGAGATTCTGATTATCCCTTTGGCAACCTGTTACATTATCGAGTCTTTAGAATGCTCCACTAAGAGCCAGGGTCGCTCTGAACTATTAAGCTACTCTTTACTCATTATTAATTATTTTATGATCTCCACAAACACTCAGATGATGTGAACTATAACTTAACTTCAGTTACCCGAGCAAGAACATTTTTGATGTTTTGTTTGTCATTAAAGGCCTCATTAGAAATAAGTAACTATTTTCCTACTGACAGCAGAAAGCGTCATGGTTTGATTTTAAAGTTAGCAGTCCTTGAAAGATATTATTTATCGGCTTAAGGCCACATCTAACAGAAATTCTAGCCATCTTTATATGATTTATTTTCCATAATTCATAATTAAACCTTTTATTCACCAATCCATACTATGTTATTTTCCACAATTTATCCATACCATACCATTTTATTTATAGAGCACTTAAAACAGCAACAAGGCCAACCAAAGTGCTGTACAGACAGAAAAACAAGCAATGCACAAAGCAATATACAAAATGAGGTAAATCAGAATATAGACATAAAAACGTTGCAGATAATAAATATAACGACTAACCTGTGTGCAGCATACAGGTTCAAAACACAGATCATCTGGTGTTGAAAGCTACGGAATAGTAGTGGGTTTTTAAACGGGATTTGAAAACAGAGAGGGAGGGGGCCTGTCTGACGAGCAGAAGTAACTTGTTCCAAAGTCTTGGGCCTGCTACAGAGAAGGCCCTGTCACCTCTTCGCTTAAGACGAGTTCCTGGAACTGTGAGGAGCAACTGGTACACTGACCTCAGAGAACGTGGTGGGACATATGGCTGTAGCAAATCAAAGAGATGTTCAGCGATTTGTATACATGCAGGAGTATTTTGGACCAGTTGTAGTCGTGCAATGGAGGTCTGACTGATACCAAACAGGAGCGAATTGCAGTAATCAATCCTAGATGTAATGAATGTGTGTATTACTGTTTCCAGGTTATTTTTGGACAATATGGGCTTCAGCTTAGACAATAGCCTCAGTTGGAAAAAACAGGATTTAACAATCATGTTTACATAACTGTTGAGTTTTTAATGGAAGGGTCACTCCCAGATTTGTGACTCATTCTTTTTCTGACAGGGCTAGAGCAGAAAAGTCAATGCAGTGGTTATAATCAAAGGTTATTTTGTTCCCAACAACCTGAAGATCCGACAGATATTGCAGCAACTTATTAATATTCAGTGTTGAACGCAGAAGACAAGTCTATGAACAAAATCCTAGTGTGAGGGGTGGAAAGAGTCAAGATTTTTTGCAACCATATCCAAAAGTGTGAGGCTTGTGTCCTCCACACCACGTCTTGGTTTGTAGGCAAACTGTAATGGATTCATTGAAAAAGCGTTCAATACAAAAACAACTGGACTTTATTTGTAACAGAAGACGTTTCGCTCCTCATCCGAGGAGCTTTCTCAATTCAAAGAGCAGAGAGTGAGAGATACAGGTTATAAGGCTGAGTGAGATAAGACACACACACACATAAGACACACACACACACACATATATGTAGATTGGCAGTTCACACCTAAAACCTAAAACAGTAGGTCTTTGTTCCTCTAATTCACAGACGAGGCCCCTCTGTTCCCATCAGGTGTGAAAACCGGCTGGGAAACTGTTTTAAAGTTGCATTATATGTTTTTGAAAGTGGGAATCTGAGGCCTCCTCCTCTGTTAAGAGACGGTTTTTCTCTTTTTACATAAATTGCTTCCTTCACACCCCTCTCAAACCATCTGTGTTCTCGGTCCAAAATGTGCACATTTTGGTCCTCAAAAGAGTGTCCCTTATCTGTGAGATGGAGGTGAACAGCTGAGTCTTGTCCTGTGGAGCTGGCTCTCCTGTGTTGAGTCATGCGTCTGTGAAGAGGCTGCTTAGTTTCTCCAATGTAGAGGTCTGGACAGTCCTCGCTGCACTGGACCGCATACACTACACCACTCTGTTTGTGTAGTGTATGTGTATCTCTTTGAATTGAGAAAGCTCCTCGGATGAGGAGCGAAACGTCTTCTGTTACAAATAAAGTCCAGTTGTTTTTGTATTGAGCGCTTTTTCAATTCATCATGTCCTGGATGACTGAGAATCTTCACCAGCGTGTAATGGATTCAGTTTGTCAGCCACCATGTCAGCCAGGTGCTCACACACCACTTTCTCCATACATTTATACATTTACTCAAAACTGATGTTAAAGCTACTGGTCTGTAATCCTTTAGGTCTTTGGCTTGTGTCTTCTTGGGGATTGGAACAATGTGGGATTCCTAAAAAAGTTAAGTCTGGTCCTCTGGACATTCAAAAAACAAAACAAAACAAAAAAAAAAGTAGAAATATTTCGCCTTTCATCCAAAAGACTTTTTCAGTCTGAGGTGCTATGTTCAGTTCAGTTTTTAAATAGCACCTTCTCATAGTGGATCAACCAGTTTGCTGCTGACAGCCAAAACTATTTACTCACATGATCAAGGAGGACCATCAGCCTAACGATGGATCGTTAGCACACTGATGGCTGTTTGCTGTTCACAGGGGGCTGAGTGATACTAGCAATAACACTTCACCACTTGCTCTTGCCGAGATCGGATGCTTCTCCCCTCCCTCTCTGCTTTGCTTTGCTGCTCTGTCTGTCTGTGAAACTGCTTGTGAGACTCTCTTGCTTTTCTTCTGAACCATAATTATGGACTTTTTGATCAGTTGGTCTCTCAACTCAATTTACAACATTTCTTCGAAGAAAAGACAGGCTTTAGGCGAGACGATTTGCCCTGTTGGCACGCACGCAGCTGGATATCACCGACTTGAAGAATTGATGATGTGTCTATCTCTGCTGCCGTTTGTGGATTTTAAGGACGCATATTTAATTGGATTTAGTTGAATGCAGAATTCAAAAGCTGGAAAGCCTTAGCAACAGTTTTAGCTCGACAATAAACAACTGTGTCATCAGCATAGAAATGTATGGATGCATTAGAGATGTTTTTACCTACATTATGTATGTAGATTGTAAAGAGGGTGGGTCCTAAGACTGAGCCTTGTGGTACACCATTGTTAACTGTTAAATAACTGGAGGAAGTACCATTATGTTGAACACATTGCCTCCGGTCTGAAAGATAGTTAGAGAACCAACCAATGGTGTGTTCTGAGAAACCAATTTCTGAGAGTTTATGACACAAGATGTTATGATCCACAGTGTCAATCACGGGGAAATCACGGGGAGGCGGTGTGCATTTAAGTGAGTAAAAGTTGGTGTACAAACTGTACTGTTGTAAAAAGCTCATGTTCGAAGGCTTTGAAGCAAATAACAGTGAAATGTCAGCCACATTATCTACCCCATGAGTTCACAGTGACGTTCATTATGGTTGTTTACATTCCTTCGTATACTAATGCTAACGACGCTCTGTAGGAGCTCCATGGTCTCCTCAGCTTGCTACAGAACAAAAAACCTGAGGCTATTTACATGGAAGCTGGAGACTTTAATCACGTGGATCTAAAGGACTGCCTCTCAAGTTTTTACCAGCATGTGGGCATACCAACACGTGGAAACAAGACGCTGGACCGTGTTTCCACAACGTAAAAGATGCATACAAAGCTGAACCCCACCCCCAACTAGGACTGTCAGACCACATCTCAATCTTCCTGGCCCCTGCTTACATGCCCCCACTGAGACGCTCCAGACCAGTACATAAGAAAGTTAAATGTTGGATCCATGTTGGGACAGTGGCCCCATACTGAGAGATTGTTTTGATCGAATAGACTGGTAGGTTTTCAGAGAAGCTGCTGAAAATGGAAGATCATTTGATCTGGACCAATATGCATCCTCAGTTCTGGTTTACATTAGTACATGTACTGATACCGTCTCCACCATAAGATATGTTAAAAGTTACCCGAACAGAAAACCTTGTCTGAATGCAGAGGTGCACACCCTGCTGGAAGTCAAGAACACTACCTTCAGGTCTGGAAACTCACAGGAGCTGAGTAAGACAAGGAAAGAGCTGGTTGCTGGTATTAAGAAGGCCAAGGCCACATATGCATAGAGGATTGAGGGTCAATTCATCTCACAAGACCCTCGGAACATGTGGAGGGGCATTAAGTGCATAACAGATTATAAAGGAAGGAGTGAACAATGCTCCAAAGACCCATCTCTGCCTGATGCCCTCAATAAGTTCTATGCATGCTTTGAAGACCCGAACAGACCACCTAGCACCAGACTCACCTCACCACCAGATGAAGATCATCTCAGCGTGACTTCAGTAGAAATTAGTAGTACTTTCAGGAGGATTAATCCGCACAAGGCAACCGGCCCAGGCAACATCCCCGGAAAAGTGTTGAAAGAATGTGCCGATCAGCTCTGCGAGGTGCTGGCAGACATCTTTAACACCTCACTTACTCTGGAGACAGTTCCCATCTGTCTGAAGACTGCCACCATCATCCCAGTCTCAAAAAGCTCTACAGTGACCGGTCTGAATGACTATCGGCCAGTGGCCCTCACCCTGATAATCGCTAAATGCTTTGAAAAACTGGTCATGACCCACATCAAAACAACCATCAACATCAATGAGGACCCTCATCAGTATGCATACCGCGAGAACCAATCAACAAAGATGCCATCTCCTCTGTGGTCCACACTGCGCTCAACCACCTGGAACAGAAAGACTCTTACGTCCTTATGCTATTTGTGGACTTCACATCTGTCTTCAACACTATGACCCCCAAAACCCTGATGGACAAACTATTCACACTAGGACTAAGCCCCTCGATTTGCAACTGGGTACTAGACTTCTTAACAAACAGACCACAGTCAGTGAGGATCCACAACTTCTCCTCCTCTACCATAACCCTCAGCAGTGGCTCTCCTCAGGGATGTGTGTTGAGCCCTCTCCTGTTTACTCTGCTCACGTATGATTGTGTAGCTACCCATCCAGGCTGTCATATTGTAAAATTTGCAGATGATACAGTGGTTGTGGGATGTATCACAAACAATGATGAGTCCAGCTACAGGCACAAGGTGGAACACCTGGAGAGCTGGTGCAGAGAGAATAACTTTCACATCAATGTGAAGAAGA
Organism: Nematolebias whitei; assembly: GCF_014905685.2. Taxonomy (NCBI): domain Eukaryota; kingdom Metazoa; phylum Chordata; class Actinopteri; order Cyprinodontiformes; family Rivulidae; genus Nematolebias; species Nematolebias whitei. The sequence goes on along the minus strand of NC_056516.1, from coordinate 1,381,876 downwards.
CAAAGGAGATGATTGTGAACTTCAGAAGTCAAGTCAAGTCAAGTCATCTTTATTTGTAGAGCACAATTTAAAACAGATAAACTGTTATCAAAGTGCTTAACAGAAATGTAGCAAAACATAGGCAGCAAAACAAACAAAAAAATCATACAGAATTAAAATTACTGGAGCAATAACACACACTAATGATCACACTAAGGAAAAACAAGCAGTAAAAATAAACGTCAATCATAAAACAACAGAATTTAAAATGAGGTACACAGAACAAAATAAACTAACTCACACAGTATTAAACGCCAGAGCAAACAGGTGCGTTTTAAGGAGGGATTTGAACATCAGGAGGGAGGAGGCCTGCCTGATGTTGAGGGGCAGGTTGTTCCACAGGTTGGGACCTCTGACTGAAAAAGCTCGATCCCCTCGGAGGAGATCGAGAAGGGACAAACACACCTACACCCCCCTGAACATAAGATGATCTGCAGTGGAAGTGGTCTCCAGCTACAAGTACTTGGGTGTACACAGGAATGACAACATCAGCTGGGGCAACAACACTACCAGCCTGATCAAGAAAGCTCATCAGAGACTCTACTTCCTCAGGCGGCTGAGATGAGCTGGTCTGAGAAGCTCAGTCCTCACCTCCGTCTATAGGTGTGCAGTGGAGAGCATCTTGTGCTCCAGCATCAATGTGTGGCATGGAGGCTGCACAGCTTCAGAAAGAAAAGCTTTGCAGAGAGTGGTGAAGGCTGCACAGAAGACAGTTGGAGTCAGCCTCCCCACCATCACAGACATCTACACTTCCAGATGCAGGAAGAGGGCCACCTGTATCATGAAGGATCCCACTCACTCAGCACACACACTTTTTGCCACGCTTCCCTCAGGAAGGAGGTTGAGGAGCATTAAGTGTAGAACCACTAGACTGAGGAACAGCTTCTACTCTGAGGCTGTTAAGACTCATGAATCTCTAACCAGGAGAATCACTGTGAAAAATCACATCATGTTGCTGCTGATCTGTTTCATGTTGATGTGTTCATGCGTGCTCATCTGCTCACACAAAATCGTGTTCATGTTTGTGCTGATGTTTGACGTAATGTTTTTATGCTATTAGTGCTTAGTGTTGTAAGGGTTTTTATTATAGGCAGCATGGTGGCACAACTGGTAGAGCTGCTGCCTCTCAGCGAGCAGGTCCTTGGTTCAAACCCCGGTCCAGGGGCCTTTCTGGGTGGAGTTTGCATGTTCTCTCCGTGCATGCGTAGGTTTTCTCCGGGTGCTCCGGTTTCCTCCCACAGACCAAAAACATGCATGTTAGGCTGATTGGTAACTCTAAATTGTCCCTAGGTGTGAGTGAGAGAGTGAACAGTTGTTTGTCTCTATGTGTCCCTGTGATGGACTTGCGACCTGTCCAAGGTGTACCCCGCCCCTCGCACAGTGATTGCTGGACATGGGCACAGGTGACCCCCGTGACCCAAAATGGAATAAGCGGGTAAAGATAATGGATGGATGGGTGGGTTTTTATTATGTTATCATTTTAAACTGTTTCGTGATTTCTGCACTTCTGTGCATACGAAGCAAAGAAGATTCTGGAAAAACAGTCCATGTCCGAGCTGATAGGAATTCTCTGTACTTACACAAGCTGTTTTTTCTGAGAATTGTTTTTTCTTTTGTAAAACCAGAAATGTCAAGGTTTATACATATCAACTCATATTTCATCAATCTCACACTGTCATTGTTTCTCTTAACTTTAACTGATACAAACGGTATCAGAAACTCTTTACAGTAAGCGTTCAATCAAAATGTTCTAAGATCACCTTGCTCTCGTTGTGTAATCTGCCTAATCAAGATGTCCAGTTTTCACTTCTTCCTGTGTGAACAATAAAAAGACGAGCAGATGCAGAAAACCTTTAGAGTTCACAGTATTCAGCTTTAGAGGTTGTTTCTGTGATATTCCCCTTTTTGCAAAAAGCTTGGTTGAAAATCTGACTCTGTGGTTCTTTATATCTCTAGGTACGAGAAAAAACCTAACAAGTGTATTTTTAGATGATGTTTCTTAGTTCATATCTTAGATGTTATCATTGTTTTTCTTTTACATTTTATTGTTGGATGTAAGTGAGACTCTGTATACATAATTTCGTTCCACCACATGTACCACATGTGGTGAGAATGACAAAGAATCTCTGACTCTCTCTCTCTGACTTTAGTTGAATGGATGGATGGATGGACTGTACTTATATAGCGCCTTTCTATCTTATTTCAAGATACTCAAAGCGCTTTACACTACAATCTGCGCCTCATTTACCCATTCATACAGCACTCTACATCTTGTTTCGCTTACCTGGGAGGTAGGCACAGGACACGTGCCACGCCCTCACTGCAGCCTATCTCCTCCAAGGGATCTAAAACTAATCCTGAGACTCAGGTATTACCTGCAGCTGATTTTCCAGGACAGTCTAGTTCAAGGCTGTGTTGAGATGATTCACCCAGACTGTTAACTACCTCCGATCCTTGCACCACACCCAAAGTCTCACCTCGTGCCTTGCCCGACCTAGCAGCAGGAGTGGGGACGTTCAGCAGACGAGGAACCGCAAGTTAACGGTAGCTCATCTCCTGATTTAGCGTTGTAATTGTTAATCGATCTGGTCTTGTTTAGCGTCTAGGCGCAAGACTCTTGGATGTTGTTTTACAATCAAAAGCTAATAAACCGTTTAAAACCTCCCGTGCTTCTGTTGTTTCTCTGAACCAAGTTTTCCACTTCCAAGAACAAAGGGTTGTTGAAATAAGAATCCAGAATTTTATGTTTTGCTTTGCTTTAATCAATAATTTTTGTAGGGGAACAGCGGTATGCAAAGTAATTATTACATTTGATTACAAAGAGGTTACATGATGAATAACATTCACTCCTTAGTCATTTTCCAGTTGTTGACCTTTCCTGGGCAAGGTAGATTTCTGTCCCTGTGGAGGCTTGAGGACAACTAGTGGACTCCACTCTGTTAGGCCTCAGATGTCTTCCTTCTGACCAGCCACACCCTGACTTGCTCAGGCACACCAGTATCCACACAGTTTACCTACACTCTCTACCTGACCCAATACGTTATCTCTCATTGCAATGAAGACCTTTCTACAACTCTGAGCAACCAGGTTTATAATATAATTGACCTTTTTGCTTGCCAATTCATGCACTGCCGCCTTAGTTTGGAATAAGGTTTTATTAAGGACAATTTTCGTGAAACGTCTCCTTACCATTTTGCTATCTTTTGGTGGAATTCCTCCAGAATCCAAAAACAGCAAGGAGCAGATTTCCCCATTCCCTCTTGAATGCAGCCCATTTCTAGTCTTTTTAGCTGGTCTGAATTTGCAGAAAAGGATTTAGGAACAATATAAGGTGTTACAGTAATCAAGCCTAGAGCTCACAAAGACATGGATGGCCTTCTCCAGATCACTACAGCTAAGGAGTGACTTTACTTTAGAAAGCAGACGGAGCTGAAAGAAGCTAGTTTTCACAACATAACTGATCTGTTTATCTAACTTTAAGTTACAGTCAAGCTCCACTCCTACATTTTTTTTTTACCACCTGGTTGGTGTGGGGGAGCGGAAAACCTAGACTGGGATAGATGTTGCATGAATTACTGGAAGCACCAAATAAAATCCATTCAGTTTTATCGTTATTTAGGTGAAGAAAATTCTGAGACAGCCAGTGCTTAATGTCGTTTAAGCAGCTGGCAATAAATGGTAAATGGACTGTACTTATATAGCGCCTTTCTATCTTATTTCAAGATACTCAAAGCTCTTTAAAACAATCTGTGTCCTCATTTACCCATTCATACAGCACTCTACTAGATTCCTACAAAGCTAATTGAACAAACCATTCTAAAGAGACTAATCGGTGCTTTAGATCACATTCATACACTGATGGGACACACATCAGAGGCTATGAGGGGTTCATTGTCTTGCCCAGGGACACTTTGGCATGTGACTGGTGGTGGATTCGAACCACTCAGCCACAGCCGCCCAAGTTCTTGGGTTGTAGGCTGCACCTGACACATACATATACATACATACATACTTACATATATATATATATATATATATATATATATATATATATATATATATATATATGTGTCAGGTGCAGCCTACAACCCAAGAACTTGGGCGGCTGTGGCTGACTAATATATTTACATAAGTATATATATATATATATATATATATACTGTATATACTTGATTATTTTTGGGGTTGGGGGGTGAGGGTGTGCTTGTGACCTCGGTGAGCATTTTTGCTGCAGGGAGTAGTTTATTTATTTTAGTTTTATTTTTTGCACCATTCTCATTTTGTCATCTTGTGTTCTGCAACTGTCTTTAAGATCCAACTCAACTCAACTCTCAGGCTTACTAATAATAAAGTTATGAACAAATGTGACTGTCTTTTCATTTTGGGAGCCATGCTTGAACCGTGTCGATCCCCTCTGCTGCTGAGACGATAAATAAATGACACCTCTGCTGCTTTTTATATGATGCTCTGGACACTTGTCACCCACAGCACACATGCAACAAAGAGCATAAGCTCAGAGCAAGATAATACCTGTCCCTCTTTTCCTATTTCACTTTAAGGAGGTTTTATTTAGGTTTTTTAGTTTGTCATAGCATAATTTTGAAATTTTTATTTTTTTTGTAAATACAGGAGTAATGTTTAATAAATTTTAGGACTCTATTCTTTGCTAACAAAATATATTCACCTCCTCAGTCAAGCTGCTGTTTTTATGACTCTCTGGACACTTGTCACTCAGCATGCAGGCAACAACAAAGAGTAAACTCAAAGCGAGAGTGTATGAGGTTCCATTAGTGCCAAAAATATGTTTATGTGTCTATGTAAAGTTTGTGTGTAGCGTGCTGTGTATGTGTAGAGTGATATGTAAAGTGATATGTATACAGGTCCTTCTAAAAAAATTAGCATATTGTGATAAAGGTAATTATTTTCCATAATGTAATGATAAAAATGAAACTTTCTTATATTTCAGATTCATTGCACACCAACTGAAATATTTCAGGTCTTTAATTGTTTTAATACTGATGATTATGGCATACAGCTCATGAAAACCCAAAATGCCTGTCCCAAAAAATTAGCATATTTCATCCCAACAATGAAAGACAAGTGTTTTTAATACAAAAAACGCCAACCTTCAAATAATCATGTTCAGTTATGCACTCAATACTTGGTCGGGAATCCTTTTGCATGAATGACTGCTTCAATGCGGTGTGGCGTGGAAGCAATCAGCCTGTGGCACTGCTGAGGTGTTATGGAGGCCCAGGATGCTTCGATAGCGGCCTTAAGCTCATCCAGAGTGTTGGGTCTTGCGTCTCTCAACTTTCTCTTCACAATATCCCACAGGTTCTCTATGGGGTTCAGGTCAGGAGAGTTGGCAGGCCAATTGAGCACAGTAATACCATGGTCAGTAAACCAATTACCAGTGGTTTTGGCACTGTGAGCAGGTGCCAGGTCGTGCTGAAAAATGAAATATTCATCTCCATAAAGCTTTTCAGCAGATGGAAGCATGAAGTGCTCCAAAATCTCCTGATAGCTAGCTGCATTGACCCTGCCCTTGATAAAACACAGTGGACCAACACCAGCAGATGACATGACACCCCAGTGACTGTGGAAACTTGACACTGGACCTCAAGCAATGTGAATTCTGTGTCTCCTCTCTTCCTCCAGACTCTGGGACCTTGATTTCCAAAGGAAATGCAAAATTTACTGTAATCAGAGAACATAACTTTGGACCACTCAGCAGCAGTCCCAGGTGAGATGCTTCTGACACAGTCTCTTGTTCAAAAGTGGCTTGACCTGGGGAATGCGGCACCTGTAGCCAATTTCCTGCACACGCCTGTGCACAGTGGCTCTGGAAGTTTCTACTCCAGACTCAGTCCACTGCTTCCGCAGGTCCCCCAAGGTCTGGAATCGGCCCTCCTCCACAATCCTCCTCAGGGTCCGGTCACTTCTTCTCGTTGTGCAGCGTTTTCTGCCACACTTTTCCCTTCCCACAGACTTCCCACTGAGGTGTCTTGATACAGCACTCTGGGAACAGCCTATTCGTTCAGCAACTTCTTTCTGTGTCTTACCTTCTTGCTTGAGGGTGTCAATGATGACCTTCTGGACAGCAGTCAGGTCGGCAGTCTTACCCATGATTGCGGTTTTGAGTAATGAACAAGGCTGGGAGCTTTTAAAAGCCTCAGGAATCTTTTGCAGGTGTTTAGAGTTACGTTGTTGATTCAGATGGTTAGGTTAATAGCTTGTTTAGAGAACCTTTTCATGATATGCTAATTTTTTGGGACAGGCATTTTGGGTTTTCATGAGCTGTATGCCATAATCATCAGTATTAAAACAATTAAAGACCTGAAATATTTCAGTTGGTGTGCAATGAATCTGAAATATATGAAAGTTTCATTTTTATCATTACATTATGGAAAATAATGACCTTTATCACAATATGCTAACTTTTTGAGAAGGACCTGTACAGTATGAGTGTTGTAGTGCACTTTCAGGCTGCAAGCTTTGGTCCAAACTGTAAAGCAAACTCAGCAAATGCAAATTTATCAAATTCCTTCTGAATGTATTATGGCTGTATTAATTAAGGTTCAGAACAAAACAAGTGGCAAAGCCTTGAGTGCAAGAATTCTTCATAATTCATATAAAATATCCAAGTTAGTTCTTATGACAGACACATGCAGAGAAAAATCTATCCATAACCTAACCAGGAAAGTTCAGACTACGCAAGATTCACAGGGTGCTGCTGAGGATGACATTAGCCAGGGTCGACATGCAACAAGTGGTTTGGACCCCGGTTTGAACTGCTTGCAGCTCTAGAGAGGCCCAAGCAGCAAAGCGCTTCGAAGGCCTATTGTAATCGCTCTGTTCAGACCCGAGCTGCAATTGTTTTCTGCCAAATTAACAGGTGTTTTGGGGGCCTTAACATATCCCAAAAGTCACAAAATTTGGCATACCCATCAGGACTGGTGAAAAATTACGTATTTTAAGAGCGTGGCAAAAATAGAAATAGAAACGGCTCAAGAGCACCTCCTAAAAATTTTCAAAATACCCTCCGCATTAACCTTAGTTTGTCATAGAAACATGAAATTTGGTACGCTTGTCCAATTCCCCAAGATGCACAGAATACCCTCTGGCACCAACGTTTTACGATAAACAGGAAGGCAACCATTTTGGAATGCCGGCCCAATTTGCACACCTTTTTGGCAGTTTACAGCCTCCGTATTTGAATGAACTCCTCCTAGGGATTTTGCTTAATGGGTTTCAAAATTGCCCATTTTGGTCAAAAGGCATGGGGGACGCAGAGTTATCTAAACGGTTCATTTCTGAGCATGCTGAAGGGGTGGGACCATACCTCAAAGTTTGACATCTCGCCATGAAAAACGAAATGCTAATAGCTCCTACACGAAAACTGTCTGAGACATCAAACCTTCAGTGATTGATCCACATCCAGTCTCCTGCAAAACTGAATGGTCAAATCATGATATCACTTAAGCCACGCCCCCTGACAACAGGAAATATAAAGTTTTATGTTGAACGATCCCTACCTGACCCCTGTTACCTGATCAGCATGATAGTGTGTCCATTGACCGCAGACATGTTGGTATAATTTGCTTTCCAACACTGACAGTTTTGGGTGGAGCATGTGGGTGGCGCGGCGTGGCGAAGTAAGACGTAACGCCGTCGCCATACGTTTGGCTCTAAATTCCACAGTTTTGAACCGAGGTGCACCAAAATCAGTATGATCGATCATTATCCACCCCTTGAGCAAGGAAGCCATGATAAGTTGCCAATAGCCTCCACAGAGCCCCCTAGAATATTTTAAAACCTCAGCCCCAAGCCATTTTTGGACCGAAAATTTTGAAACTCGGTGAACATCTGGATCTTCTCAGGACCTATGAAAAAGTATCTTGGAGCCCTGGTCCTAAACCAACAGGAAGTCTGCCATTTTGGGTCAAATGGTCATTTTTGGGCGTTCCTAATTGCAAATTTTAACGAACTCCTCCTAGGAATTTTGAAGGATTGCCTTCAAACTGGGTTGATATGCCCTTAAGACATTGGAGAGTAAAAGTTATCTAAAGCTTGTGTTTTTGTATATGTTGAAGGGGCGTGGCCAGGCCTCAAAATTTCGCTTCACACCATAAATTTCCAAACACTATAACTTTCACATTGAAAGACTGAAATGCACGAAACTTGTCATGACTCATCCCTGTTAGATGCCCGACGACCCACTGTGGTCATATTTTGACCTAATCAAAGCCCCGCCCCCTTGGAACAGGAAGTCTCATTTTTAACTTGGAATGCTCCTTCTTTGACACCATTGACCTAATCAGGATGATCCTGTGTTAGAAGACAGATAATATGGTCTGACTTGATTTAAAGCACAAACCGTTTTTTGTTTGAGGATGTGGCGGAGTGGCGAATTAAGAAGTGACGCTGTTGCAATATGTTTGCTTTTAAATTGCACAGATTTCAGCCGAGGTGCACCAAAATCACTATGATCGATCATTATCCACCCCTTGAACAGATATCCATGATAAGTGGCTAATAGCCTCCACAGTGCCATCTATATTATTCCTACAGTTACAGCTCAGTGATACAACATCCCATCTGCACCAGATTTATTGTGCGTCATCAGTGAGGACTTTTAGACACATTGATATTGTGGTTTAATATATGACTAGTGTGCCCCCTAGATTAGTCCAACAATTATATCTAAATGATACATCATCCTATCCATACCCGATTTTTGGTGCATCATCCGAGAGCATTTCTAGACACATTGGTATTGTTCTTTAACATTTGACTCAAGTGCGCCCCCTAGATTATTCAAACGGTTATATCTCAATGGTATATTATCCGATCTGCACCAGATTTTTTGTGCGTGATCAGTGAGCACTTCAATATACATTTGTGTTGTTATTTAACATTTGACTCGAGTGCGCCCCCTAGATTATTCCAAAAGTTATATCTCATCTGATCTGAACCAGATTTTGGGTGTCAATAGTGAACACTTCTAGACACATTGGTATTGTTTTTTTTTTTACTTTTGACTCAAGTGTGCCTTCTACATTATTCCAACTGTTATATCTCAATGATATATTATCCGATCTGCACCAGATTTTTTGTGCGTGACCAGTGAGCACTTCAATAACATTTGTGTTGTTATATAACATTTGACTCGAGTGCGCCCCCTAGATTATTCCAAAAGTTATATCTCATCTGATCCGAACCAGATTTTGGGTGTCAATAGTGAACACTTCTAGACACATTGGTATTGTTTTTTTTTTTTTTACTTTTGACTCCAGTGCGCCCTCTACATTATTCCAACAGTTATATCTCAGTGAAATATCATCCAATATGTACTAGATTTTAAGTGCGTGATCAGTGACCACATCTAGACACATTGTTATTGTTCTTTAACATTTGACTCAACGCCCCTAGATTATTCCAACAGTTATATCAACAGTATGTAAGTATGGGGGAGTGGTGGCGCAGAGGTTAGAGAGGTGGGCTTGTGATCCGAAGATCGCCGGTTCACGCCCCGACAACATCAAAATTGTGGGTGGGGTAGGTGAAACACCCACACTTGCCCCCACCCTCATTCGCCCCACTCTGGGCCCATGAGCAAGGCCCTTAACCCCCATCTGCTCCCTAAACAGGTCTCTCTTGAAAATGAGTTCTCGTGGCTCAATGAGACTAACCTGGATAAATAAAGGCTAAATGAAAAAAAAATATCTCAGTGATACATCATTCAATCTGAACCAGAATTTTTGTGCATAATCAGTGACCACATCTAGACACATTGATATTGTGGTTTAACATATGACTCAAGTGCGCCCCCTAGATTATTCCAAGAGACATATCTCAGTGAAATATCATCCGATCTAGGCCAGATTTTTGGTTTGTCATTAGTGAGCACTTCTACACACACAGGTGTTGTTTAACTTTTGACTCAAGTGTGCAACCTACATTATTCCAACAGTTACATCTCAGAGATACATCATCCAATCTGAACCTGAATTTTTGTGCTTCATCTGCGAGCACATGTAGACACATTGGTATTGTTGATTCATGACATCACTTAAGTCCCACCTACTCAAAGAAAAAACTGTTGATTATTGGATGACAATTCCAGTTTCACACTGTGTAAGATATTAGACTGAAACTTTGTTTGTTAACTGTTGATTATCACATATGACATGTTGAAAAGCATAAAGGAAGTGCTTGTCAAACATTCGCCACAAAACAGGAAGTCACAATAACTCGTGTCTGGAAGGTCAGATTTCGCCTATACTTGTAAGACCTGCAGCTGGACAAGTAACGACATGGACGGAAGGCAATGTCAAAGATTTGGAAAATGGGCCCCATGGTGATCGCATGCGGGATTGGCACGAGAGCATTCGCAATGGCGACTGGGTGGACTAGCTGGAGCTCCCGCGGTCGCAATGAGGCTGGAGCGGCGCTTTGCTGTGAGGGCCTCCAATGCTGCTTGCAGCTTTAATTATTATTGTTGTCACAATGGCCTTTTTTCCCAGCCTGTTTTTGCATTGACCATTATCTCTGTTCTACAGAATAACCAAATATCCACATCCCCACAGACCAAACAGAACGCCTCTTCTGTTGGGCCTACAAGTAAAGCAGTGAAATCCAGAGGAACATCAACTAGTCAACAAACTGCTGAACTTGGGGTTCGATGTATTATTCTGACCTTCCCTCCTGAAGTAATGACTCCGATAGCGATGAAGAACCTGAGACTGATGAGGAAGATTTGCTGTTCATGATTGGAGATTACAACAAAGTGAAAATTTGACACAATCTGCTTGCTTCCGTAAAGAGTGAGGATTTTCTCTGTTACATTTTATAATGTGGGTGAATGTTTTTGTATGATCCCCTGAGATGTTTATTGTCTGATTAGTCTCTGTAGAATGATTTGTTCAATTAGCTTTGTAGAGATCTAGTAGAGTGCTGAATGAATGGGTAAATGAGGACACAGATTGTAGTGTAAAGCACTTTGAGTATCTTGAAATAAGATAGAAAGGTGCTATATAAGTACAGTCCGTTTAAATTGTTGCTGTATAAATAAACTGGATTGATTTGAATCTAGCCTTGTTACTTGTACATTTTGTAAATATATGTTAATATGTAGCAGCCTGAAAGAGGAGAATAAGTGTGAAAGATACTCTTGACACGTTGCTTTCATTCAGGCAGGTGCAGCAGGAATTTATTTACACTTCAAAGTATTTACATAACTAGAAAGAACAAGTTTTGTCTTTAAACCAAATCCAATATAGCAGTTAAATAATAATAAATAATAAAAAACAGATTATTTCACATTTTTTACACATACCGTTTCTCTTATTGTGGGGCGGCTGTGGCTGAATGGTTAGAGCAGTCGTCCTCCAATGCGAGAGTTGGGGGTTCGAATCCACCAGCAGTCACATGTTGAAGTGTCCCTGGGCAAGACACTGAACCTCTCGTTGCCTCTGATGTGTGTCCCATCGGTGTATGAATGTGATCTAAAAGCACTGATTGGTCTCATTAGAATGATTTGTTCAATTAGCTTTGTAGAGATCTAGTAGAGTGCTGTATGAATGGGTAAATGAGGACACAGATTGTAGTGTAAAGCACTTTGAGTATCTTGAAATAAGATAGAAAGGCACTATACAAGTACAGTCCATTTACATTCCATATTCTTGTTTAAATGAAAAAAAATGAAATGTTCATCTGTCCTTTTGCCAAAACAAAGACAATGAATTTACACATAAATGTAATCAAAATAGTCTTATTTTCAGTCTCTGAATGTGGATTTCACTTAGATGAATAGTCTACACACGCACACGTCATGCACTAACGTCTGCCTCGTGGTGGGACATCAACGGTAGACTGAGCGATGCTGATTAGCATAAAACAACATTTTAAATCACTGTCCTAAACATCAACCACTTAATGAAAACCACTCGACCTTTAGATGATACTCAAAAACACAACAGAAAATGTTTAATAAATGTTTTAAACACAAAATTTTTTTAATTACCTGAAAGAGGAGAATAAGAGTGAAAGATACTCTTGACACGTTGCTTTCATTCAGGTAGGTGCAGCGGGAATGAAGCAATGTAAATGGTAAATGGACTGTACTTATATAGCGCCTTTCTATCTTATTTCAAGATACTCAAAGCGCTCTACACTACAATCTATGTCCTCATTTACCCATTCATACAGCACTCTACTAGATCTATACAAAGCTAATTGAACAAATCATTCTAAAGAGACTAATCAGTGCTTTATTACATTCATACACTGATGGGACACACATCAGAGGCTATGAGAGGTTCAGTGTCTTTCTCAGGGACACTTCGACATGTGACTGCTGGTGGATTCGAACCCCCAACTCTTGCATTGGAGGACGACTGCTCTACCACTCAGCCACAGCCGCCCAATGTCAAAGCTCCACCTCCTTCAAGCCCCGCAGCCATGACTAATCGATCACAGACCATTAGAACTCAACAAGTCGATCACACATAGATAACTCTAAACAGGAAAGTCCTTACAGAAAGTTATTTTAAACATTTTTAACAAAAAAATTGTATTTTATGTCACAGCTGTTCATTAAGAATAGTTGATCCAACTATTCTTTTAAATAAATTTCAATGTATCACAAATGCATTACTTTCCATTAAATGTAATTACAGTAAAACACCAATGAATCTAATCTAGAAAGTACTTTTGAGATTAAGAGTCTGAACACACAATAAGTGCTGGTATTCTGTGAAAAGCAAAAAGAGTTTTCATGTGAAAGTGTAACAAATATGCACCCTGTGTTCTTAGGTGTTGTTGTTTGGTACCAGTGGTTAGAGAGGGCTGGACTGGACAGCACAGAGGCACTAATCATAGCAGCACAAGAACACGCCCTACACAACAGCAATAGAGCTCGGGATCTACAAAAGTGGGCAGTTCTAGGAACAGCTAATATTCTTAACAGAACCCTGAAATTCCCAGGCCTTTGGTAGAGGACCCATGTTTGAACTTCAGTGGAACTGCCAAAATGGAAGAGTAGGGTGAGCTTATAGGTACATTTTTTAAGTAACCCCCCCCCCCCCACACACACACACACACACACACAGACACGTAAGTGTGACTCATGTGAAGATCAACAAGTAAGACATATTTTATCAGTGTGACCTAAATGTTCTGTGTTGTGGCTAAAAGCTTTAACTAAATCTACTTAGTCCTCTTGAAATGCCTTGGAGGAGTTATGTTTTGTGTTAAGTAAGGCTGACGCTACTCATGTTATCACACTCCATCAATAGGAAATGGTACAGATATCCAGTCACTGCAAGCACACTATTAATTTATCACGACCTGTCACTAAAGGGACAAACAGATTGTTGAAGGCAACAAGGTATATTTGCTTACTCCTCTCTGGGACACCGTGTCGCTGCTGAAGGATCAATGTCAACTGAGCATGGAATAAGAGGGCAGGCAGGCAGCTGGCTCAAGCTGTCTCAAGCTCAAATAACACATTCACCTAAGAGGTCCCAGCAGGCCTGCAGAGACAGAGAAAGATGTGATGTCTGATGCTGGAGCTGTGTCCAACCACACAGAAACAAGGACCTTTGCCACTCAAAGGTTAAAGAGGACAAAAGTAAGAGATAGCACAGGTCTCAGTTCATGACAGAACACCCATAAAGCTACTGACAGTTCATTGTATGTCAAACATTGTGATATTTAGTACCAAGATGAATCTGTAAGCTGTTGGTTCATAAATGACTTGGCTACACAAAGCACCTCACACAGTCAGACGGGTTTCTTCTACTGGCTTGGTGCTAGAACTGCATCTGAGTGAAAGACCTGGAAAAAAAAACCTCCTTACTGCCAAATGCATGAATTTGAACTTATAATACAAAAAATAAAATACGAATGCAGTATTAATAGACATATTTACCCATGTGGAATGGGGACTTTTTCTTGTGCAATTTATTCATTTTGCAAAATTTTCTAATATACAGGCAGCACATTTGGCACAGCTGCCGACTCTAAGCTGGACCAAATCCCAGCCGGGGACCTTTCTGGGTGGAGCTTGCATGTTCCCTCTGTGCATGCGTGGGTTTTCTCCATGTACTCCAGTTTTCTCCCACAGACCAAAAACATGCATGTTAGGCTGATTGGTAACTCTAAATTGTCCCTAGATGTGAAAGAGAGTGTGAATGGTTGTTTGTCTTGTTTGTGTGCATATGGTCCTGTGACGGACCGAGACCTGTCCACTGTGTCCCCTGCCTCTCGCACAGTGACTGCTGGACATGGACACCAGTGACGCCCATGAATGAATGGAAGAATCAGTTAAAGATCATGAATGGATGTATATTACAAATGCATTATGTGTGTCCACACTGTTGGTTCTGCAACTTTGTCATAATTGACATGAAGCAAACGATAAGATCACTTTGCACACACGGAAATGTAACCCAGGGTGAGCTAACCTCTGACAAACAAACAAACAAGAAAGTTGTAATGGTGGATGTATTTAAGCTCACGGTGTTACCTGAGGCATCTAGTGAGGCATTTCTGCCTTATCAGCAAACATTAAGGCAAAGAGGGCAGGAAAAACAAAATTCTAAGATAATAACTTAAAATAGTTACTTCAGTTTTTTCTTTGTGTGTGTATATATATATATATATATATATATATTAGAGTGCTGTATGAATAGGTAAATAATAAATATAAAAAGTTAATAAAATAAATGTAATAAATGTAATTTTTACATTCTGATAAAAAGTTAATGCTCTAGATAAAAGTTAAAGGTTCTAGAGCTGTTAGGATTTGTGGTCAGGAGCGAACCCAGAGTGCAGAACAGGGACTCAACTCGGCAGAAATACAAAAATAGGAATTTAATGATAAATAAGGATACAAAACAACAAGCTGACGGGGCAGCAAAACTTACATGAACATAGGAAGGAGGCACGGGAAACTCAGGAGGACTCAGGAGACTCGAGGAACCAGGAAGACTCAGGGGAAGACACAGGAGACCCAACGAGTACGACACGACAACAAACAAGACAGAACAGACGGCTCATATACAGGGACAAGACGAGACGTGATAACAAACAGCTGGAACTCTGAACTCTGTCACGGAACAAAAAGGTGAACTCTGGCCCGAGCTAAAACCTAGGTCTCAGTCCAATAGAAGAAAACTCCAGCGCGGTTCAAGTACGTTGTGAATGCAAACAGACCGGGCCCCGCTCCACAAGCAAGAAGTGGAGTACAGCGCAGGGCAAACAAACACGCATTTCTCTTACCTTATGTAGCATATATGTTAATATATGTATTGATAGCAGATGGTTATAGCTATAATGAAGTTTTGTGACATCAGAAGTTAAGGTTCTACTCAAGGAGGTATTGGAAAGGTAATTAATTATACACAGATAGATGACTGAATTTTGATGTTGGTACCAAATATTAGGTGATTTAAATAATGAACAAAACAAAATACACAAAACCAATAATCCCAATATTTACAATCTGCAGACAAGTTTGGTTAATTTATGATACAGTGCACTAGTAATTTTCAGCTAGTTTAGCAGATCACAATACAAATCCAAAAGAACAAGAACCAGTTGTGTAACGGTTATAGTCCAGAAATTGAATGTCCATATAACAAGAACAGTCCAGGAAGATAGTTGTAGTTCATAAATTGAAGATGAGGCAAGTACGGTAGGTGTGAATGAGAATGGAGGGAAGATAAACAAAGGGCTCAGCAGCCTCCTGCCAGACCCGCAAGGCCCAATGCTGAAGTCTGGTGAAGGTTTCTTTCACTCCAGGTTAGTAGCTCGCCATCAGTTGACCCAACAGGGTGTACCTGGCCTGAATTTAATAAACAGAACCCATAATTTAATTACTATTCATAATCTAAGTTTGTTTCATGTGTACACATTTAATCACTACAAAATATACTGTCCAATAATCCCATATTTACACGTGTACACATTTAATCAGTACAAAATATACTGTCCAATAATCCCATATTTACACACATCAATATTTGAATAAAGTTAAACAAACATGATTTAAGATATATAAATAAATATGCATGCATTTCAAATAATTTACAAACATTCCAAACATTTTACATTCAGTATTTAAATGAACTGAATGCTTAATGAAATAAATGTGCATTCTAATTTAATAGAAGGCTATTAAAACAGCCCCCACAGCAAACAAAACAAAACAATAAATGAATACAATAGTGGTAAATACAAAACTAATGCTCATAGCATCAGGTTAGCAACCCATTGCATTAAAATACACAACATGGTAGCAGTAAAACAAACTGACTCACCAATTCCATGCTATATCCCAACATTCCATGATACCAGACGGCCTCCAAAAACAGAAGTAGCTGCCACTCCAAACATACAGTCTCATGCATTTAAGTTAAAAGTGCATTTACTATGCAACTTTGGGCAAATAAACAGTCATTAGAGACAGACCAAACAGCTTCTACAGCAGCTTCTCCTCCTCACATTCTTGATTAACCTAAAGCCACAGCAGCTGGTAACATAACATCTTCACTGTCACATGACCGAGAGAGTGGGAAAATACAGTTGTTTTTTTATTTTTATCTGGGTTACACCCTCCCCGTTTTAAAGCTAGGCACGTCCCCGTTGCATTTCAGATCGCTAGACAACATGAACTGGTGAAACTGTATCAACTACAGGTGGGGCACTAAAAGCATCAGACAAACTATGGAGGACAGCTCGAACTACTGAAATCATAGGAGTACCTAGTACAGTACTGAATACTGTAGTCGCTCAGGTGGTGCTCTTTGTCGGGTCGAATGTCTCACAGTCAAATCATTGTCAACTATGTTATCAACTAAAGACTCAGCAGGCAACTGTCTGCTCATCAACCATCATTCAACCGGTTTTCAGGTTTTACACTGTCCTTATTGATATCCCTCTCCAAATCAAGTTGTTCACTGCTGAAATCCAACACAGATTTTCCTACTGAGATGGGAGGGCTGACAGGAGATGGTATGGGAAAATTATAGTCAGCAGCATCACTAGGAACAGCTGCACTTGGGGTTTTGTGGTGTCATTCCACAGTGAATTGAGTTGCAGGTGGATTGAAGAAAAATGGCTCCACTTCCTCACCATACTCATCAGCAGGTAAATCATCCAAATGATCTAAATTCTGACGTTGTTGACGAGTTTGAGGCCTAAATTCATGGACAGACTCTGGTGACAGAACATTCTCAACTGCTGGTAGAAACCCACATGGAAGGAGCAGATCCCTATGTAGAGTACGCATCAGTTTATCTCTGTTCTCTGGCTTTACCGTGTAAACTGGAAGTTCACCAGCCTTTTTATCACAACAGATATCCTGCTCCCATTTATCTGCAAGCTTGTGCTTTCCTCTGAGACGCACATTTTTCACAAGCACTCTGTCTCCCACTTCCAATACTGATGGAATGATTCTCTTATCAAATTGTGTTTTGTTCTGTTCAGCTCTTTTCAGAGCATTCATTGAAGCAGTCTTGAAGCTCTCTTCCAGACGTGTCTTAAGTCCTTGCACATACTGAGAATGAGTCTTATATTGAGGTTCACGCAAGGGTAGGTTAAAAGCTAAATCCACTGGAAGACGTGGTGTTCTACCAAACATCAGCTCATATGGGGTGAAACCTGTTACTTCGTTTCTTGTGCAGTTGTATGCATGAACTAAAGGCTTCACAAAGTCTTTCCATTTGGATTTTTGCTTATCTTCCAAAGTACCCAGCATACCCAACAAAGTCCGTATGAATCTCTCCACTGGATTTCCTCTTGGATGATATGGCGTTGTCCAACACTTTTGAATACCAGCAACCTCACACAACTCTTTGATCAATTTTGACTCGAAATCTTGACCTTGGTCTGTATGCAAGCATTCAGGAATTCCATAATAAACAATGAAATTCTCCCATAAACATTTTTCTATGGTCCTTGCTTTTTGGTTTGGTGTTGGAATGGCTACAGCAAACTTGGTGAAGGGATCAGTCAATATAAGGATGTCTCAAGTGTTGCTTGCATCAGGTTCCAAGCTCAGAAAATCCATGCAGACCAATTCAAGAGGTTGTGATGTTCTGATATTGAGCAGTGGAGCAGCTCGTTCAGGAAAAGCTTTTCGTCGCACATAGCGACCGCATGTCTTGATCTTATCCTCAACATCGATAGCCATCTTGGGCCAATAAAATCTGGCGCGAACCAGATCTAAAGTGTGTTCAATCCCCATATGACCCATGTCATCATTGAGACTCTTCAGAACAGCCGGATGAAATTTTGTTGGAAGAACAAGTTGATATGTAATGTCTTCGTTTTCTTGTCGTTTCTTGTACAAGACACCATCAATTAGCTTCAATTTTGTCCATTCTCTCAGCAAGAGAGGAATTTCAGGTAGCTCTGTTCTTGCCAGTGGAGGAACCTTTTCACCCGTCTCCATCTGAAGAATCAGCTCTCGGATGGCTGCGTCAGCACTCTGCTCATCCTTGATGCTGATATGAAACAAAGCTGGAACAAGGGGTAAATAACTCCCCTCTATGGCATAGCTGTCAGGAACTGCCTCTGCTGTCATGGACAGAGACTCGACTAGCGTAAAGCCCACAGAACCAGGATTGACAGGCTGGGCAGCTCGAACAAGACAACCCTGACAGATGGCCTCAACAATTTCAGAAGAAATCAGATTAGAGTTGGCAAGCCAGTTTTCCGGGAACTGGTATATGAGCTCCTGATCCTTAGGTGGTTCATCAGGACACAGGTGAGGACGTCTAGAGAGTGCATCAGCATCTCCGTTTTGGTTTCCTGCTCGATACAAAAGCTTGAAAGAATATGTGGAGAGAGCAGCCAACCAGCGGTGGCCAGTGGCATCCAACTTGGCTGAAGTGAGTACATAAGTCAAGGGATTGCTATCTGTCACAACAGTGAAGGTTGCTCCATACAGATAATCCTGGAACTTTTCAGTGACACTCCATTTTAATGCCAAAAATTCCAATTTGTGAGTAGGGTATCGACTTTCACTCGGAGATGGGCCTCTGCTTGCATAAGCGATCACTCTTAGCTGTCCCTCTAGTTCCTGGTAGAGTGCAGCCCCTAATCCCGTTGTACTAGCATCTGTATCAAGTATGTATGGCTGGGATGGGTCTGCAAACCCCAGGACAGGAGCTGTAGTGAGCTTCTCAACTAAAGTGGTGAAAGCATGTTTGCAGCTAGGACTCTAACGTTCCCCAAAGGGCTGATTCGGGCTATGGTACCACTTGTTAGACTGCTTGATTCGAGACTTCTGAGCAGGCAAGTAACCACGGGTAAGATCATTCAAAGGTTTTGAAATGGTAGAAAAGTATTTAATGAAACGACGGTAATAACCTGCAAATTCAAGAAAAGAGCGTAGTTCTTTCAAGTTGGTAGGAATTGGCCAGGATTTGATTGTATTCATCTTTTCTGGATCCGTTTCTATTCCTTTCTCTGACACAATATGACCCAAATAGAGAACAGATGTTTGAAAAAATTTGCACTTTTCGGGCGACAGCTTCAATCCATATTCTCTCAGCCTGTTCAGCACTCGTAACAGCCTCCTCTCATGCTCTTCAAGGGACTCAAGAGAATATTATCAAATCATCCAAGAACACGAGGACTTCACGAAGATGGAGATCACCCATGCACCGCTTCATCAACCGCTGGAACGTACTGGAGGCATTTGTAAGCCCCTGGGGCATTCTGTTGAATTCCCAAAATCCCAAAGGTGTCACAAAAGCAGTTTTAGGCTTATCTGGTTCATGCATTTCAATCTGGTAGTAGCCTGACTTTAAGTCAAGGACTGAAAACCATTTTGAGCCTGTGAGTGCGGAAAAGGATTCTTCTAAATTTGGAAGAGCGTAGGCATCGTTGATAGTCTTCTGGGATTCCTAGTCTTTCCTACCTCTACTTCCTTCCTACACAGTCAACGAGCACCTAATGGATCACACCTGCACCTGATTCCTGACCAGTACCTGCTGCACTATTTAAACCCGTGCCAGACGTTCAGCCAACACTTGAGCATTGATTGCCTTTGGTAAATCAGCGAAAGCCTTCACGTGTACTTTGGTGAATCCTGACTAACCTTTGTGATTTTCTGTCCGTCTGCCAGTTCTGCCTCATCCTGTTTTCTTGGCTCCCTCCTGACTCCTTGGCTGCTCTGGTCCTCCAAACCTTCACACCAGCATTATCCACTCAAGGCCCAACATTGGACTCTTCCATCCGACACCATCTGCAACCGAACCAACCGTAAGGAAGGATTTCATAAACAGAATAATTATTTATTGGACCATCTCTTTGGGATCAATTACTCACCCAATCTCCTATTTCCCTCCGCAGCCCAGCCTCCAGTTTTTCCTGCATTGTAAATAAATATCACTTTTTGTTTTACCTGAGTCTCGAGTCTATTCAGTCTGCCATTTTGGGGTCATTAATACTCAGAATCATGTTAAGTCTGTAGATTGAGCTTACGATAATCGATGCACAATCGCACATCCCCATTCTTTTTCCGTACTACCACAATAGGAGAAGAGAAAGGTAATGTGGACTCACAGATCACCCCAGCCTCCTGAAGTTCGCTCAAATGCCTGCGAACAGCATCAATATCATTGGGATAGATTGGCTTAGCACAGTGTTTGAATGGAGTTTAATCATGAAGCTTGATGTGATGCTGAAACTTGCTAGTTCAACCAAAGTCAAGGTCATGATGTGAGAAGACCTCAGACATGTAGCTTAATTTCTTTATAATCTGCTCCTTCCAATCTGGTGGTATAGGAGAGTTACCAAAATCAAAGTTGACAGTTGTTTTGTGATATTTAGTTTAGGAAAACCAGGAGGCGGAAGAGAATCGGCACAATGACCAAACACACACTGTTCTGCTAGAATAATTGTGTCCTTTATTATTCCGCCACAGATACAGCCAAAAGCAAAGCAACAATTGTACAATCACACTCAGATGTACAATTGATGTAAAAAAAAAAACTCTCACCGTGACACGTAGGCTGGAGAGCCGCACAGCCCCAAGCAGAGCAAACACCAACACAAACTGGACGTCCCGATCGTAGACTCACAGCAGACTCTGACTCTTTACTGAGCGCTCTCTTATTTTATACTTTCCCACCCTCTACATCGCGTGAGAGCATCTCCCAGTGAGCAAAACATGTTTAAAACATAGGATACATGTTTACTGCGAAAACTCAGGATAACATGCGAGGAGGGGATGGCTCATCTCCTCTGAGCTGGGAACCTTGGCTTTTCTGAGCAAAACATGTTTACTCAGAAACTCAGCTTGCTCTTCTGAACAAAACATGTTTACTCAGAAACTCAGAGACTCGGGATAACGTGCGAGGAGGGCGGGCCAAGCCCTCCTCCCAGGCCCCCAAGTGACCCATGAGAACATTCCTCTTCTGCCTCAAAAACACTTTATATCCCAGTTAGCTTCAAAACACTTTATATAACAGTCAGAAAAACAACATTCGTTAAACTCTCAACTCATTCCACCCTTTGGTTTTTTGACTAATTTTGAAAGTGTTCTCCACTGATTTCATATGGCACTCGCTAGTCAGTCCCTGTCCATTGTCGTACAGCCCTGCAGACAAAACTAAAAAAACTGATACGATCGTCATTATGAGAAAATTGATTATATATTCTGTTACCACTTACTCAATAATCAATGATTAATGTGTCAGGGTGGACAGTAGAATCAATTTCAATAGTAGTCAATTCCCTGCCATACCAATGATCTTTCATGATTACTTCAATTTTCATTGTAAAGCTGTATTATAAATCAATTTAGTTATTATGTTCTTTACTTTTCTAATATAAAAATATGCACACAAATTACACATAGTTAGTACAACAAAACAGATTAACAGAATAAGCAAAGGAGAGATTGCATATTGTTGTGACGTTAATGACATTCCTGTAAATATGTCCCACCAATGGTGGGTCGACACTTGCTCTATTAGCTTAGCCACATGTAAAACCTTTCCCTGTGCAATATAGGTGGACACTGTTAAATCAGACACATTAGACTTATGAGACTCAATCATTCATTTCAGATCCGTAGACTCATTCAATGCGCATTGGAAATGGTCCAGGGAGACTCGCCAGGGGACTTGCAAAGATTGCCACTGTACCTCAGTTAGGCGAGTAGATGAAATGTAATTGGTTAATTGATAAGTCAAGTTGTTCCAACTCCACAAGTGTACACCATATACACATCCAGAAAAAGGCACCTTAGGTAATTGAGGATGACTCCTAGCTGTTGCCATGCACAAAGTGTGTGGGCCTATTTGCCATAGCATATCTCTAGCTGGTTCATGAGTCCAATCACACAACACCCCGTCTCTGGTTAAACATGGGTTAGCATGACCTGTTTACAGCATACATACAACTCCTTTATCAGCCGTCTTGCATAGTTGCATGTCATAGGTGAGATTTGTCTGTGGCTCAAACCATTCACCCTGTACTTTTAAAAACCAATATCCTTGTACAGTTATTACAGGTAAAACATGATACTTGCATACTGTAGATGTGTCATTAACCAGATATTGAACCCAATGTCCTTCACACATATGCTCATTGCATTTTGCCAATTCAGATTTTAAGACCACCCAATATGTACTTGAAATGTTCTACAGCTTCCGCCACTCATGATGATTTGATGTTGTCACTATTCTCTGGAAGCGTTCCTTCTGCAGTCGTGCATGTAGGGTTTGCAGGGTACACGTGGTCCAATTCAGTGCTTGGGTTATGTTCTGGAGTGTTTCTTCTGTGCTGTCCCACATCTTTAATTGCCATTTTATCTCATTCAGTAGTATTTTGGTGGTTTCCTCTTGAGTCATAACCACTGTAGGCATCCAGACTCCAACTTGATGAACTGCTAACGAGGCATGTTTCTCTGTGTTTGATAACATAGTTCTGGTCACTTCTTGGTCGATGGAATTAGACAAACCCAGTACAGTGCCTGTTCCTCCCAACACAGTGTCATACCAGGCCTTTAAACATGCAAAGTTACTTTGCACTCTGTCTCGAGTTGCATTCACCCAACCAATATATTTTGCAGAACTTGTCCCGGTGTTGCTGAGGAGAGGTTGACCAGGAACATCATGGCACCTACGGCAAGGCACCTGATGCCTCAATAGCTTGCACTGCCAGTTGGTAGGCGCTGGCCACAACCTTCTCCCATGTTGGCTCCTGGGTGGTCCCGATCGTCCAGTCAACAAAGACCAAGGGAACATCAAGCTGTAGAAACAAGAAAAACTGCTTACAGACAGAGAAAGAGTCATTAGTTTTCTCTCAAGTATAAACCTTTTCACCTCCACCCGTTTTGTTCTGCACAGTTATTGTTCCCGCCGGAATTACCCCGGGCTGCACCACATGTTCTACAAATAATCAGACAATTCTTCATAAATAACCACTTCATGCAAAAGTGTCAGCAATATAAAGTTGTTTTTTTAATTACATTTAAAATTAACTTTTATTTATTAAAAAAGAAATCTTTCTTCTGGTCTTGGCCCACTCAGACTATTCGCTCATCAGTTTCTCCAAACTGAGGTTGTTCTAAAGCCTATGTACAGCAGGTAAGATATTACTTGTTCATAACTTTTTCACAGAACCCCTCTTGAAAAGAACTGAACTTTTGGTTTAAATATGAAACACCTACAAAACAAGATGGTGAATTTTTTCATCTCAGATGTTTTTAGACACTTCGGGTTGTTTTAGATGCCGTCAAACATCAGCTGCAGATGAACCAGTTACAAACAACATATGATACACTTCCTTCAAAGCAGTCAGCTTAACACATCCCCTTTAAGACATTATTTTAGACATTTCAAATCCACCCTTTTTCCCTTCAATCCAAATGATGGCATCTTGGCTTTAGGCATTTTAATTCCTCCTCTGTGGCTCTCAATGTCAATGTCTGGGCCTTCAATGTCAACATCAGGTGTTTTAATTTCTCCTTTGACCTTTGGCATTTTAACATCAATATCACCTTCAAGTTTGGGGCCTTTTAGTTTAATGTCAAAATCTGGGCTCTCTAATTTTGGACCTTTGATGTTCAATGTTGGCAATATCTGCTTTCAGAAGGTTGATGTCAACATCTGGACCTTCTACTTTTGGCCCTTTCAATCCAAATGATGGCATCTAGCCCTCAGCTCTTCTGTTGGCAAACCATCAATCTCAGCTGGGGGTACTCCTGCCTGTATCAATGCCCTCCAAAAAGCAGAGCGAGTGGGTCCCTGTGTGTTATTTCAGCCATCCCTTCTTGGCCCACGACCCATGGGTTGACTAAATGTTTTCTCGCAGTTTTCAGCCCTCCCTGTATTCCAATCTCCAAGAGCACCCAGTTCCATGATCCGGCTTCGAATTTCAGCCATCGAATTCAGCCATTTGCATTCACTCTGTCAACTTTCCTATCCAGGCGTTGATTGATTCCGGTGCTGAACAGAACCTAATCAGCAGAAACTTGGTGGAGGAACTACATATCCCCACTGTCAACTTAACACCAGCTATCACCGTCTCTGCTCTCACTGGGCAAACCATCTCTTCCATCTCATTAAAGACATTAAAAGTAATGTTTGTAGTATCTGGAAATCACAGAGAGATGGGTGAGTTTTTCAGCAAACAGAAGGCTTTATCCCTACCGCCACACCGTCCATATGATTGCGCTATCGACTTACTTCCTGGAGTTCCAAAAGTAGACTATATAACTTATCTGGGCCTGAAAAAATTTCTATGAAAGACTATATTGATGACTCTTTAAAATCAGGCATCATCCGTCCTTCTACCTCTCCAGTGGGGGCCGGTTTCTTCTTTGTTTCAAAGAAAGATAAGACTCTAAGACCATGCATCGATTATAGAGGACTTAATCAAATTACTATTAAGAACAAATATCCTCTTCTTTTAATCAACTCTGTCTACTAGCAGCTCCAGGGGGTAACCATTTTTACTAAACTTGATCTACGCAATGCGTATCATTTAGTGAGAATTCGCAAAGGAGACGAATGGAAGACAGCTTTTAAGATGCCTTTGGGACATTTCGAGTACCTTGTTATGCCGTTCGGATTAACTAACGCCCTGGGAGTTTTCTAAGCTCTCGTTAATGACGTTCTTCAGGATTTCCTCAACGTCTTCGTTTTCGTGTACTTAGATGATATACTCATTTATTCCAAAGATGAAGAGCAACATCCTCGACATGTGAAAGCTGTTCTCCAGAGATTATTAGAAAACCAGCTTTTTGTCAAAGCGGAGAAATGTGAATTTCATGCTACCACCGTGACATTTCTAGGGTTAATTTTTGAGAGAGGACAGGTTCGATCTGACCCTGAAAAGACCAAGGCTGTAGTGGAGTGGCCTACACCCAGCAATAGAAAACAATTACAACGGTTCCTGGGGTTTGCTAACTCTTACCGATGGTTTATTAAAAACTATAGCAAAGTCGCCATTCCTCTGACCCAGCTCACCTCTACCCTCAAAAAGTTCAACTGGACACCTGAAGCTGACACTGCTTTTAATAACCTCAAACACCTTTTCTCTACAGCCCCCTGTAGATGAACAGATGCTGGGATATATTCATCATTTAACGCGAGTTCCTCATTTTTCTGGACTGAATAAAACGTGCACTGAATTTAAGGAAATGCAAAGTGAGACGTCATTTAAATTTGACCCATCAAAATGAATGCGGTCATTTATTTACAGAATCAAATTTAACATCAAACATTTACATTAATTTGGCAAATTATGAAAATAACAACAAAGCAATCAATCAGGAAAAATCATACGGCCATGATTTCTCCGTTGCTGCACCAACAGACATTTATAACTGTACAACTATGATCTTTTGCCCACATGAATGTGGGTGAGCATTTTACACAGACATTTCTAAATATCTGGAAGAATTTCTACTTGATAGAAAAGTTTAAAGATGGGAAGAAGTTTAGAGGGAGTTAAGATTGAATGGGAGGGGAGGAATGTTCGCCAGAACCGACACTCTCCATCAGAAGCCCAGCTCGCCTCGGTACGCTTGGTAGGAAACTTGACCCATTACCTCTCTGATGATAATCAGCAGATATGGTGTTCCGTTAACGCTACCGGTCCAGCGTCTCCTTAGAATGGCTGTTGCCCGTCAGAAGTAGTGGCGAGGCTCTGTTCGACACACATTCACCTCAGTGGAAAATGTTATAATCCCATGGAACTCGGAAGAGCTTTGTTGTCATGCCAGGAACTCCCACAGCACTCCATCAGAACTCCAGAACTCTGAACTCTCGAACTCTCCGAAAACTCTGTGAGTCCCTGAGTCTGTGTAAACCAGGAAGTACTGACATTTTAAAGACTCTTTCCCGGTTCACTTTTTGGGATTTTTCATTGGTCAGAAACGACCAGAAGGGGTGTGTTTTTGTGACGTAAGAGGTTAGAGACAGCGAGAATTGTTATGAGACAGCTCAGAAATGTTCTCACAGACCGAGAGGGTTCTGTTTTGGCGTGCCTTAAGAAACAGGTGCAAAACATCTCTATTTACGTCTGAGAGGATTCTAAAACATGACAGTTTTAACATAACAACTTGTTTTTCGTTTGACTGTAACCTTGTAAACGCACACACTTGCTCATTCAAAAGCAGAAATCAGAAAAATGCATAAACTCTGCACAGCTTTTAACATGAGAATAAAATCATTACTCAGTTAATAAAATTGATTAGTTCACTGCAACATCTAATATGGTTTGAACTAAGACACTTTGATTATCAACATTTGTAAGATAGTAATGATAATAAAAAGAGAGTGTTCTTTTCACTTGAATCTTCAAGAAAGAAAGTCTCAGGATGGGTGAACCTGTATTTATGGAGTCAAATACATGAAATGAAACCTTCTGTCCCACAAGGTTCTAAAGGTCAAGAGTTTTGACCTTAGACTGGGTTTCGACGTAGGCTTAGTCCACTACACCCCATTTTATCACACCCTGATACTAAGAGACAGTTTATTGTGGAGGTTGACACTTCTGATTCAGGAGTGGGGGCTGTGTTGTCACAAAGAACATCTGATGATGGAAAACTTCACCCATGTGCCTTTTTCTCATGTCGTTTGTCTTCTGCTGAGACAAACTATGTTGGCGACAGTGAGTTATTGGCCATCAAGCTAGCATTAGAAGAGTGGAGACATTGGCTAGAGGGAGTTGAACTCCCCTTCATAATTTGGACCGACCACAAGAATCTAGCCTACCTCCAGTGGGCTAAGAGACTTAACGCCCGACAGACCAAATGGTCGTTGTTTTTTGCTAGATTTAATTTTTCCATCACGTATATTCCAGGGTCCCGCAATGTAAAACCGGATGCTCTCTCACGCCAATTCTCTACAGCCGAGGGTCCAGACACCCCTGAGAACATCCTTCCTTCCTCCTGTAAGGTGGGTGTAATGACTTGGCCTATTGAGAAAGACATCCTGGAGGCCCAACAGACTGAGCCTGATCCCGGTACCGGCCCTCCGGGAAAGATGTTTGTTCCTACGGTCATGGTGGGTAAAGTGTTGAAGTGGATCCATACAGCTAGGTTTTCCTGCCACCCTGGTGTTAGACGCATGCTGCACCTTGTTAAAGCATCCTTTTGGTGGCATAACCTTAGTAAAGATGTTAAGGATTTCATTTCAGCCTGTCCCACTTGTGCTCGGAACAACCACAGCAACCAGCCTCCTGTGGGCCTGCTTCTACCTCTTCCCGTCCCCAGCCGTCCCTGGTCACACATCGCCTTGGACTTCGTCACTGTTCTCCCCATCTCTGGTGGTAACACTGTTATCTGCACCATTGTCAACCGTTTTTCCAAGTCTGCACATTTTATTCCTCTACCTAAACTTCCCTCTGCTCTCGAGACTGCTCAGATTGTGACGGAAAATGTCTTTCACCTTCACGGCATCCCTCAGGACATCATCTCTGACCGTGGACCACAATTTATTTCTCAAGTGTGGAGGGGGTTTTGTCGAGCTTTGGAAGCAACTACCAGCCTCACGTCTGGATAGCATCCTCAATCCAATGGCCAAACAGAACGTTGCAACCAGGACCTGGAAACAGCTCTGAGGTGCATAATTGACAGCAATCCCTCATCCTGGAGTCAACATCTGCCTTGGATTTAGTATGCCCACAACTCACAAACCTCTGCAGCCACTAGAAAATCTCCTTTCAAGGTCGCTATGGGCTTCGCTCCTCCGCTGTTCCCCTCACAGGAGCCTGATGTGGGCATCCCCTCGGTCCACCTTCACATCAAACGCTGTCGTCAGATCTGGCACCAGATGAGAGCAGCTCTGTCCAGATCTTCGGAGCAGAACAGACGCTTCGATGACAGACGTCGATCCAAGGCTCTTGACTACAAGGTCGGTCAAAAGGTATGGCTGTCTACCAAGGACATAACCTTAAAAGACACCCCCAGGAAACTCTCCCCCAGCTTCATCGGGCCATTTCCTGTGATAAAGGTGATTAACCGGTCGGCGGTATGTCTACAGCTCCCGCCTGCCATGAAGATACACCCTACCTTTCACGTATCTCACATCAAACCGGTAACCACCAGCCCTCTACACCTTCCGACCAACCCCCCCCCCCCCCCACCCCCCCGTGTCATAGACAACGAACCGGCCTTCTCGGTCCGACGCCTTTTGGACGTACGGCGTCGTGGTCGGGTAGTCCAATACCTGGTGGATTGGGAGGGTTACGGTCTGGAGGAACGATCATGGATTCCTAGATCTCAGATCCTGGACCCCGGACTCATCTCATCCTTCTTCCAAGCTCACCCCGAAAAGAGACTTAGATCGCCAAGAGGCGATTCCTGAGGGGGGGCACTGTGGGATTCCTGGGTTTTTTGTCTGTCACTCACTCTTCCTTCCACAGCCAATTAACCTCAACTCACTCCACCTGCTGCTACTCTGAGGAGGACTGCCTGATGGGGTATTTAAGCACCTGCCAGACACCTTCAGTGCTGGGACATCTTCTACCAAATGGACCTTCCACGGCCTGCCTCTTCAGACCCTCCCTAGGATCTCATCGCTCCACTGGACTCCACCTGTAGATCAACGGTGTCCCTTCAACAACCACCATTAAGCATTCTCAACTGGGTCAACCTTCTCCTCTCTCCACCGCTAAATATCTCAGGACTGGATCTCCTACAAAAACCCAGGACCTCTCCTCTTCTCGGACTTCACTTACAACACAAACAGTAAGGAGTCATTTCTCTATATTCAAGAATTAAAACATTCAAAGAGACCACCAGAACCCATCCATCCATCCATCCATTTTCTTTACCCGCTTATTCCATTTTGGGTCACGGGGGTCGCTGGTGCCCATGTCCAGCAATCACTGTGTGAGGGGCGGGGTACACCCTGGATGGGTCGCAAGTCCATTGCAGGGCCACATAGAGACAAACGAGACAAACAACCATTCACTCTCTCACTCACACCTAGGGACAATTTAGAGTTACCAACCAGCCTAACATGCATGTTTTTGGACTGTGGGAGGAAACCGGAGTACCCGGAGAAAACCCACGCATGCACGGAGAGAACATGCAAACTCCACCCAGAAAGGCCCCTGGACTTTGAACCAGGGACCTGCTCGCTGAGAGGCAGCAGCTCTACCAGTTGCGCCACCGTGCTGCCCCCACCAGAACCCATACTCACCTATTCCTCTTCTACCTTACAGCTGCGACGACACGGTCACCTGTAAATAAAAGTTCACTTACATTTTGTAGTTCTGGCTCTGTCTTTATTGAATCAGTCTGCTCATGTGGGGTTCGACGTTGATAAAAACCTGATAGGGTGGTTCTTTATATTTCTAGGTACAAGAAATATCTGACAATGTGGTTTTACGAATCAGCACAAAGAAAACCAAAGAATGCACAATATAAAATAGTGTTAGTCTACTTGTTGAAGAGGAGGCAGGTCTGACTGGCTGGTTTAAGAGATTTAAAAAAAAGCCCCTTTTATGCTCAGATGAACAATCTGTCACCAACCGCGCGTGTCCACTGACCCGCCGGTTGAAATGGACTTGCGATTTGTCCAGGGTGTCTCCCGCCTCTCGCTCAGTGATGGCTGGACATGGACACCAGCGACCCCCTCTACCCAAAAAGGAAGAAGTGGGTAAATATAATGGATGGATGGATGAATGGATGGGTCAGCTGATCACGTGCATGTCTCCGCACCTGCTGTCATCTGCGGTGAAGAAGGCAGCAGCATAAAAGCCAAAGCGTGCAACACATTCATTTAAAATATTCTTGTTCTATTTAAAAAAGTTAAATCTGGTCCTCTGGACATTCAAAAAACAAAACAAAGCAAAACAACAAAAAAATGTAGAAACGTTTTGTCTTTCATCTGAAAGACTTCCTCAGTCTGAGGTGCTATATTCAGCTCAGTCTCTTAAGTAGCACCTTCTCAGAGTGGATCAACCAGTTTTGCTACTGACAACCAAAACCAGCTGCTCACATGATCAAGAAGGACTATCTGCCTAACAATGGATCATTAGCACACTGATAGCTGTTTACTATTGTTAAGATATTTTTAATCTAGACTGGTTCTATGTTTTTTGATCTGCTCAGAGATGGGATTATAATGAAATTATGACATGGTTCTGACTGGGTTAACTGGGCCAGCAAACTCTTAAGAGAGTCTCCCTGATGATTCAATATCTGTCACAAAAATAGTTTAATCTGCTTGCCACATCACGTAGAAATGCTTTGAAGCACCGTCTCATATTTTTCCTAACACGTCACGCCACATAAGATCCCTGAGATCACACTTAGCCACACCACCTCATACACTGACAGGTTGAGCTCCCCTTCTGTGAAAGTGGAGTCTTTAGGGCCCTATAAATTAGTAATGACATGGGACATCGAGGCTCTTCCGGGTCTGTGGTCGCGTCACAGTCCGGGGAGTCAAGCGTTGTAAAACTGTAATCTTCTCCTGCCTTTTTAATATAATTGATAAAACTTAATTGATGTCTCATTGATTTATTTGTTAGCATGATTTGCCACTTCTGAGGGAGGTTCGAGCCGGGGGTAAAGACGTGGGCTGGAGGGGGTTTCCGGATCCCGTGGCCCGCAGCCGGCTCTCGTCTTTAACTGCTGGTGCCGTGAAGACCTGGCCTCCCGTCTGTAGAAGTGATAGCTCAATTTTTATTATTTAGAGGTAATACAGCGGCAGGTGAGCGGAGTCAGAGCAGACTGAACAAGCCGGCTATTTATCTTCTCATAAGGTAAGCAGGAAACCTGTTACATCGAATTTCTGCGTGTCCCATAAGGACGGTCAGGCTGCTCTGTTTTCGGTTCAGTGTACGCAGTTTAGTGAGCTATAATGCAGTAGAACATTACAGTTTAATACGTAATTTTTTGAGTGTATTTATCGGACGTAACAATTTATATACGTAACGTTTTTTCGCCTGGGCGTGCGGGGAGCGGGCCGGAAGCGATAGCAACAACTCTAACCGGAAGTTTTTTTTCCAATTTATGAGTATAGTTTTTTTTGCTATACATAAAGCAGTAAAAATCATGTGAATTGACTTTGTCTCCAAGGTGACATCATCTAAGTGACCCAATAAGCAAACTGACGGAGAGAGTGGAATATTACATCTCAGACACTTTGATAAATCTTCACATATCCGGCACCAAAACCTCTGAACAGGTGGACAGAACCAAAATGCGTGGATGTGATTGTCAGGAATATTGTTTGTACACTGTGAGCAAACATTAGATAATGCGAAACCCATCCTGAACATCCGTTGACCTGTGTAGTGTACTCTATGAAGGATTTTGTATTGTATTAATTGTAAATTGGGGTTTTTAATCATCTTAAAAGTTCTTAGACATATCAGATCAGAAGTTTTGGTCAAAGTTGACTGACAAGTCTGTCTCCCATTTTACAATGGGAGGTTTCATTTTGGTAGCATTCTGTGAAATAGTGGTGCCAGGATATTCCAGAATTCTTTGTAGAACTCTGCTTGAAATCCATCTGGACCTGGAGCTTTTTTTATTGGACATGCTTTTTAGGGCTTCATTGAGTTCCACTGGTGTCAGTGGTGAGTCCAGCTCCATTGATTGATTATCTGATAATTTAGGAAGTGTTATTTTATCCAGAAATTGATCAATTTCATTATCTGATGGATTTATCTGGGGTGAGTATAAAGTTTTATAAAAATTTCTGAAAATGCTGTTTATTCTTTCAGGATCATAAACTGTATTTCCAGTCGAGTCTTTAACACCATGAATAGTTGTTTTTCCTTATTTATTTTAAGCTGTTTTGCTAGAAAGCTACCCGATTTATTGTTCTGCTCAAAGTTTTCTTTTCCGAGTCTTTGTATTAAAAATTGAGTTTTTTTTGTAATAAGTTCATTTAATTCTAATTTTGCTTTACACATTTTCTCCAGCATGTCTTTATCTTGAGAGGCTTCTAACTATTTAATGGTTTCTTCTAATTCCTGAATATGTTTATTTTCTTTTTTCTTCTTATGTGATGAGAATGAGATTATTTTACCTCTCATCACTGCTTTCCCTGCCTCCCAGAGAACAGATGCTGATGTTCAAGGTAAGTCATTATACTACAGATTAGAAGCCCACTCTTCAGTATAATATTTGATAAAATCTTCATCTTCAAGCAATGATATATTAAATTTCCAGTTTATACTTTTTGGGATTTCTTTTCTGTTTGCTAGATTTAAACAGACGGGAGCATGATCACTGACAGCTATAGGGTGAATCTCAGTGTCCGAGATGTCCGTCAACAACGAGCTGCTGACTGAAAAATATTCCAGATGAGAGTAAGAGTGATGGACAGGTGAGAAGAAAGTATATTCCCTACGGTTCGGGTGAAGAGATGGCCATGTATCGCAAAGTCCGTAATCACTCATGTACTGTTTAACTATATTTATGGACTGCCAACTGCACTGAGTTCTTGCTTTACTACATCTGTCTAATTCTTCATTTTGATCAAAGTTGAGGTCACCTCCAAGTACAAGTAAGCAATCCAAGTGATTAGACAATGCTGAGAAAAAAATCATGAAAAAAGAGGTGTCGTCAACATTTGGGGCATATATGCTGACAATCCACAGCTTGTAATTATTTATACAAAGTTTTATTATTAAATATCTACCCTCTGGGTCTGTAACTGTGTCTAGTACTGAAAAATTTAATTTTTTCTGTATTAATATTGCCACTCCCCTTTGTCTTGAGTTATAGCAGGCACAAAACACATCAGGAAAGTCAGGTGATTTAAGATCATCTGTAGTTGTAATAGATTTATGAGTCTCTTGTAAAAAGACATCTGTAATCTTTAATCTTGTAATCTTGCCTGTAATCTTTTAAGCTGGTTTAAAATTCCTAATCTTTTTTGCTGAGTACTGGTTCCATTCACATTCCAAGTCACAAACCTTAATGTGCCCATAGTTGTGCATGAGTAGCTAAAGTTGACCAGCGCATGTCACCATAGAGACAAACCGATCCAACTAAAATCACAGTTATTGCTTGAGATTGCCTGTTTAGATGTTTAGAAACACACAGTGATGTTTGAAGTGGAAAGATACAAGAACATTGAGTAGAAGCTGGGTGTGAGAGAAGTTGAAAGATATAAAATTCTCTGGTGTGTGCGCGAGTGTGTGCGCACCTGTGTGTGTGTTTTGGTGTACTTGTGTGTAAATGTTTGTTGGGTGGTAAAGAAGAGAAAAGACTGATGAAGTGATGTGGTAACAGATAAACCTAAAAGAGAAAATAGTAAAAATAAAAATAAATAAAAATAAAAAAATGAAAAGGAAAAGAGAGGAAAAAAAAACAAACAAACCAAAGAATAAATAAATAAATAAAATAGCTTTGACACCGTTCACCACCAGTGCAGACACCTTACCAAGCTGTGCTTTACATTTTATTTACAAATGCCAGTTAATTTACCTCCAGTGTTACAAGCGTTAAACCAGGACTATTCAACTAAACTGCCCAGGGGGCCACAGTTACTGAAAGCCAAGCGCTCATGGGTCAGATATCCTATGCAGGAGAGCTGAACGCAAGTGGAAAAAGGACAAATTACAGGTTTCTTTTATTATGTTAAAAACATGTTTGAAAGATTATCAGAGCATCGTTAAATCTGAAAAGAACAAATACTTCTCCCAAATCATTGTTTCAAACAGTCATAATCCCCGTATTCTTTTTAATACCGTAAATTCCATTTTAAACGTGCCTCGGTCTGCCAGCATGGAGGCCTCTGTTGACACCTGCAACGACTTTACCAGATACTTTGCTGATAAGGTAGAGTTAATTAGGTCATCCATCCCCCAGCCCACAACTGATCCGTCTGTCTTTGTCCCTTGCTCAGCTGTCTTCAAACAGTTTGAACCCATTTCACTCCCATTTCTAAACAAAGTCGTTGGTCAGATGAAACCCTCCGGTTCCCCTGCTGACCCCATTCCTGCGTCGTTTTTCAAACAAGTTCTACCCACGATTGGACCCTCTGTTCTTACTATTATAAATAGTAGTATTGTGACAAGTGTGGTTCCCGATGTTTTCAAACATGCAGTAGTTCATCTGTTAATTAAGAAACCTGGACTTGACCCGGGCAGCACGGTGGCGCAACTGGTAGAGCTGCTGCCTCTCAACGAGCAGGTCCTTGGTTCAAATCCCGGTCCGGGGGCCTTTCTGGGTGGAGTTTGCATGTTCTCTCCGTGCATGCGTGGGTTTTCTCCGGGTACTCCGGTTTCCTCCCACAGACCAAAAACATGCATGTTAGGCTGATTGGTAACTCTAAATTGTCCCTAGGTGTGAGTGAGAGAGTGAATGGTTGTTTGTCTCGTTTGTCTCTATGTGGCCCTGTGATGGACTTGCGACCTGTCCAGGGTGTACCCCGCCCCTCGCACAGTGATTGCTGGACATGGGCACCAGCAACCCCCGTGACCCAAAATGGAATAAACGGGTAAAGAAAATGGATGGATGGATGGATGGACTTGACCCTTCGACTTGCTCAAATTTCAGATCAATCTCAAAACTTCCCTTCCTGTCCAAAATCCTGGAGAAAATAGTTTTCATTCAATTAAACAAGTTTTTGAATGAGAACAGAATCTTTGAAAATTTTCAATCTGGTTTTAAGCAACTCCACAGCACTGAAACAGCATTAGTAAGGGTTTGTAATGACATTATGATCTCAAACGATTCTGGTCAATTTGTGGTACTTGCACTCCTGGACCTTACTGCTGCTTTTGATACTGTTGACCACAGTATCCTTATATCTCGGCTGGAACAGTGGGTTGGGATCACAGGTGCTGCATTAGAATGGTTCCGCTCATACCTGAGTGGCAGGAGCTTCTGTGTCAAGGTTGGTAACAATGTATCCGCCTCATTACCTCTTTCATGTGGGGTCCCACAGGGTTCAATTCTTGGACCCCTTCTGTTCTCACTTTATTTGCTCCCACTGGGGTCCATCCTGAGGAAACACGGTCTTTCATTCCATTGCTATGCTGATGACTGCCAGATCTACCTGCCTGTGAAACCAGCAAGTGTTTGCTCCATTCACCCTCTGTTAAAATGTCTGGACGACATTCAGGCCTGGATGGCTTCAGATTTCTCAAGTTTTAACAATGACAAGACCGAAGTCATTGTTTTTAGTCCTGGCTCAACTGCCACCACTGATCCTGTCAACCTGGACTCTCTTCAGCCATATCTGAAGCAGTCTGGTAAAAATCTCGGGATGGTTTTAGACTCTGATTTTAAGTTTGACAAACAAATCAACTCTGTTCTGCAGAAAAGCTTCTTCCAACTCAGACAGGTAGCTAAACTCAAGCCAGTGTTGTCCAGACCCGACCTTGAGAAACTAGTCCACGCCTTTGTCACGACCCGATTGGACTATTGCAACGCACTGTATGCTGGGATCAGCCAGGCCTCCATCTCACGTCTTCATCTTGTCCAGAATGCTGCTGCTCGGCTTTTAACCGGAACTCGTAGGTCTGAACATATTACACCAGTTCTGTCCTCCCTTCACTGGCTCCCTGTTCCTACGAGGATAGTTTTTAAAATTCTTCTGCTGACCTTCTAATGCCTAAATGGCCTCGCACCCCTTTACCTCTCTGAGCTTCTGGAACCTTACGTTCCTTCTCGGGCCCTGAGATAATCTGATCAGCTGCTTTTGGCTGTTCCAAAAACAAGACTGAAGCTCAGAGGAGATCGGGCTTTTTCAGTCATGGACCCCAAACTCTGGAACAACCTGCCCCCCAACATCAGGCAGGCCACCTCCCTTCCTCACTTCAAATCCCTGCTAAAAACACATCTGTTCTCTCAGGCATTTCATACAGTGTAAATTGTTCTAGTGTTTTTTTTATATGTGACCTTATGTTTTAAATGCTTTTTATTAATTCTTCAGTTATTATCATTATTAGTGTATTGTGTGTATATATATGTTTATATATTTTTCTCTTTAATTTACTCATTGATTGTTGTTGTTGTTGTTGTTGTTGTTGTTGTTGTTGTTGTTGTTGATGTTGTTGTTGTTAAGCACTTTGATAACAGGCTCTGTTTTAAATGTGCTCTATAAATAAAGTTGACTTGACTTGACTTGACTAGTTCTTATCATTAAGTTACTTTGTTTTACTGTTAAAACTCTAGTTTCGTTTTAAGAGTGAACCCATTGGTTGACCGAACTTAGCTCACCTGTGGGCCTGACTTGGCCCGCGGGCCATCAGTTGAACAGCCCTGCTTCAAACTAACCTGTTGTTCCTTTTAATAAAGCCACGGAGTGACGTCCCGTTCCCTGAACAACTGACCATTAATATAAAGTTCATCTACAGCCACCGTAGCTCTGACGCCCTCAGACATGTATTTCTTCCTGATTGGAAACAAAACTCGCCTCCGATCGAGGATCTCTTTAGGAAATTGATCGTTCACACTGAAGTCCGTCCCATGCTGCTCTCTGCCCCGACCTCTGACCTGCTCTTTTTGTTTATAATGTTCAAATTTAGCTATAATTGGTCGAGGTCGCTTGTTATTGGGCTTCTTACCTCCGAGCCGGTGAACGCGATGGAATGTGATGTTTTTTACCGTCTCACATGGGAGTTTCAACTGATGATGGATAAACTCATGTATTGTAACTTCAGCGTCCTCCTCTGCTCATTCTGGGATCCCTGAGAAGACAAGATTGTCCCACATGCTCCGAGCTTGAATATCCAGGATGGACTTCTTCATTTTCCTGTTATCTCCAGACAGCTGCGTCATCTTCTCGGTGAGTTCTTTGACGTTACCCCTCAGAGTTTGTTTCTCTGCAGCGAGCGACGCCACCTGAGCTTGGCTGAACGCCAGAGACTCCCTCAGTGCTTGGAACTCCTTGTGGAGGACCTCCACCAGGGACAGAAGGGCATCTAAGCTGGTTAGCTTCTTGTCTATAGAGCCCAGGACATCAGTGAAGCTTTTCTCTGGAGATGTGGATGTGCTGGTTGAGCTCTCCGAACGCATGCGTTTAGGAGTTGGTGTGGCCGTGGATGCGGTGTTTTTTTGTGGTTTACCCATCACGATGTTTTCAAAACACTCGTCCATGTAACTCTCCAGACTGTCCAAGGTTTCCTCGTCCAGTTTTGGTTTATTGAAACAATATGCAGAGGTTATTATTAACAATATTTATTGTGCTTGATTGTAATATATTGGCTTGTTTTACCTGAGTTGAATTGTTTTGTTTAGCAGTATCCTGCCATGTTACTTACGAAGCACAGCTCTCACGTGACCTCAGCAGCTCATCACCAGGTGCACCCTGATTCCACTTCCACTTCATCTTACCCTAGAAGTCAAACCTTCTGTCCACCTGTCCCGCCTCTCACCTCGTCTGACAAAATTGTTTTAGTTTGGACGTAAAGAGCAAAAACTCTTTTGTACTGTGCACAAGTAAATATTTAGTATTAAAAAGTTTCTTCACATGCATGCAGGCTGCAGAATCAGATGCTCCACAGCTGACAGCAGCTGACAACAGGATGTAATTAGCAGGTACACCATGCTGCTGTAGCTCCCTCGTATATCCAGGCCAGTACAAGCAAAACAAACAAATAAAAATAATAAAAATAATAAATAATTTAAAAAAATCAGAAACTGACATTGTACAGTGAGACTTGACCAAGATTTGACCAAGAACATGTGATGAGTATCACCTTCTGCAGCTTTTTCCTCTCCAAGATGGCCAACAAGCAGCACACCTGAGGATCGTCATCTTGATGAGGCTTCTGACTACTTAAGGCTGCAGCTAGATGTTACTCGTCACCGGAGCTTTTGCCACTGATGGTACACTTTGTCTGTGTCCTATGTTTATCTCTCGTGCTTTAAACTAAAACCTTTTTCTGTGGTTACAGCTTACCTATCTCTGTGGATCCCCGTCGTGCCTTGGTCTTCCTCTGGTTCTGCACCTTGGTTCCTGCTGTACCTTGGTTCCCCTCTGCTCCACTCTCGGTCCCTCATGCCTTGCCTTCCAGTCACACGTCTCCTTGCATTCTCATCTGGAATCCGCCTTTGACCATCATCTGGAGTGTAAAACAGATTCACTGAATTAACTTCATCTCCTCATTTTACCCAGCCAGAAACCTCTGACCTTCTCCTTCCTTCTCAGGGTCCCAGCTGGTCATCCTGTTCACTGTAAATAATAAACACTGTGAATTTGTACTCCTGAGTCTCGTCTCGTTTTCATGATCTCGTACCACTCTGGGTTCCTCGAGTCGTAACAGAAATGCTCCGGCCAAACAATTCCCAGAACGAGACCATGGATGGGCAGGCTTCTCCTTCCCAGGTGGAGTGTATAGACAAATTGGAAGATATGCTTCAACGAGTCCTCAATCAGCAGTTAACTTCTCAGAAGAACATGCAGGAGCTCAGAGGTATGTTCTTCTCGATTAATCAAAAACTTGCCTCTCCTACTTATGCAGTTTCCTCCGTTCCTCCGACGTCAAGCTCCCCCAGAACGGGACCTGTCCCCGACACCTCACCCAACAGGTGATAATAAAACCGTCAGATTATTTCTCAGGAGACCCCGACCACTGCGGTGGATTTCTCCTCTAATGTAAGCTTGTATTCAAGGGAGCTCCTCAACTATATGCTACAAGTTTTTCCCAGCTCACCTACTTCGTCAGTTAACTCAAGAGACGCTCCCAGGTGGGCCAATTCTTATTTACACCCCCACGAGTTAGAATCCATTTCCTTTGATTCACTTCTGAAAGAGTTTCGTGGGATTTTCTACCGTCCCTTGTGGGAACCCAATGCCGTAAAGCGGCTCCTAGGATTACGTCAAGGCCAACGACCTGTTGCAGAATACACCCTTGAGTTCTGCATCCTCACTGCCCAGACCACTTGGAACAAGTCTGCCTTACAAGGTACATTTCTAAATTCCCTTTCTGAAACTATTAAAGACCAGATTGCTGCTCGAGACGAACCTGAGGGGTTCGATGAGCTTGTGGACTTGGCGTTCGCCATTGACGAGCATTCCAGGGAGAGACGACGTGAGAAGGACTAGAACTCCCATCGCTCCTCCACTTCCGGTCCCAGTACGCCATTAGGTGAGCGTCACTCGTACAAGTCACCACATTTCTACTACAAATCCCAGACGCCCGACACTTCCGGGTTTAAGCACCCTCGTTCGGTTTCACCATATCAGTTCGCTTTGTCACCTGATCTTGAGCCCATGCATTTGAATCACACTCGTCTCTCTCCTGAGGAGAGACTGATACATATGAATTCTAATTACTGCATTTATTGTGGTGATCCAGGTCATTTCCTCGCTAAATGTCCATTGTGGGGAAACGAAAACGCCAACTAGTAAAAAGGGAGATACTAGTGGGTGCCTCTGCTCTTTCTCCCCCAGTCCGACTTGAATTATCAACTATTTTGCAGTTTGGTCAAAGACGCCTGCCTGTTTCCTCCTGGATTGATTCTGGCGCTGAACAGAATTTGATCAGTTCTGCTCTAGTAAACAAGTATTCTCTCCCTATTTGAGAGATCCCTGCAGTGTCCGTTTCTGGTATTACTGGTGACACTTTAGCTCAAATTCATTTCAAAACCATAGACATCCATCTCATTATTTCTGGCAACCATCATGAAACATCTAGTTTCTTCGTGTTCGACTCCTCTAGACCCCAATTGATTCTCGGTTACCCATGGCTTAGAGAACACAACCCAACCATTAATTGGGAACTAGGTCGTATGGAGGGCTGGAGTAATAAGTGTCTTAAACATTGTCTCCGGTCCACCATCTCTTCTCATTCTAGTCCTGAGCCCCCTGGTGAGGAAATAGATCTTTCTAATGTTCCCTCTGTTTATCAGGATCTCGCTCCTGTTTTTACTAAAACAAGAGCCTTATCCCTTCCTCCTCACGGACCGTATGACTGCGCCATTGACCTGTTGTAGGGTGCTCCTCTCCCCATTAGTCGGCTCTACCACCTCTCTGGGCCAGAGAGGGAGAGTATGACAAAATATATTAATGAGTCTCTAGACTCGGGTATTATACGCCCTTCCACTTCTCCTCTGGGGGCAGGGTGCTTCTTTGTCTCCAAGAAAGACAAATCCCTGAGACCCTGTATTGACTATCTGTTAGGATTTGAGGTCAGAGCGAACCCAGAGTGCAGAACAGGGACTCAACTCGGCAGATACACAAAAATAGGTTTTTAATGATAAATGAAAAGTACAAAATAAACAAGCTGACGGGGCAGCAAAACTTACATAAACAAGGAGGGAGGCACGGGGAACTCAGGAGACACGGGGAACTCGAGGAACCAGGAAGACAAGGAGAGACTCAGGAGACTCAAGGAAGCGTACCCAACGAAGACGACCCGACAAAGGACAAGACAGAATAGGGTGACTTAAATACAAGGAGAAGACGAGACATGATAGCAAACAGCTGGGACGAGACACAGGTGGCACTAATGGAACTAATGAGGGAGCACGAGGGAAACAGACAAACCGGGCCAC
>NC_056516.1:1333484-1340780 GCF_014905685.2 Nematolebias whitei | reverse complement strand
AATGGAACTAATGAGGGAGCACGAGGGAAACAGACAAACCGGGCCACAGAAAACTAACATCCTTACACTATCATGGTTTAAATATCACAATAAAGAACAAATACCCTTTGCCGCTAATCGACTCCCTACAGGAGCAGCTCCAGTCTGCTACTATATTTTCCAAGCTTGATCTTAGGAATGCTTATCATTTGGTTCGTACAAGAGAAGGTGATGAGTGGAAGACAGCCTTCAGGACTCCACTCGGTCACTTAGGGTATCTAGTTATGCCCTTTGGATTAACCAATGACCCAGCTGTCTTCCAAGCCCTTGTTAATGATGTACTGAGAGACTTTATCAGGGACTTTGTGTTTGTGTACCTCAACGACATACTCATCTACTCCTCTAACGAGGCCAAACACACCAGACATGTTCGTACTGTTCTTCAATGTCTCTACGAGAATAAGCTGTTTGTTAAAGGCAAAAAATGCGAGTTTCACGTACCCACTGTCTCCTTCCTGGGTTTTATATTTGAAAAGGGCCGTTGCAGGACTGACCCTGAAAAGACCCGGGCCATAGTGGATTGGCCAGTTCCTGAGACCAGGAAACAATTGCAACGTTTTCTGGGCTTTGCCAATTTCTACAGGCGTTTTTTTATTAAGGACTACAGCCGTGTGGCAGCACCTCTGTTTCAGCTCACTTCTAATTCTAGAGTTTTCAAGTGGAACCCTGAGGCCGACCTCGCCTTTTCTAAACTTAAAAGACTGTTCTCTTTCATCCCGATCCTCTGTCATCCTGATCCTAGGTTTCAATTCATCCTGGAAGTGGACGTCTCCGACACTGGAGTGGGGGCGGTCCAGTCTCAACGGTCACCCGACGATAATAAGGTACACCCACGTGCCTTTTTTTCACGCCATCTTTCGCAGGCCGAGAGAAATTATGATGTGGGCAGCAGAGAACTACTGGAGGTTAAACTGGCCCTGGAGGAGTGGCGTCACTGGCTAGAAGGCACCGAGACACCGTTTCTGATCTGGACCAATCACAAGAACTTGACCTACCTTCGGGACGCTAAACGCCTCACTCCCAGGCAAGCACGTTGGTCATTATTCTTCAACCGTTTTAATTATTCCCTCACTTTCAGGTCCAGATCTAAGAACATAAAACCCCGACGCTCTCTCCCGTCAGTTTTCTCCTCCTGATGTTGTTGAACAGGAGGACAGCATCGTCCCGGCTTCTTGCATTGTGGGGGCACTCACTTGGCCCATTGAAAAAGATGTTTGAGAGGCTCACAAGGACTAACCCAACCCTGGTTCTGGTCCACCAGGCACTCTCTTCGTCCCTTCATCTATGAGGTCTAAGGTACTGGACTGGCTACACTCAAATAAATTATCTTGTCACCCTGGCACTTCTCGTATGCTTTCCCTAGCTAAGAATCACTTCTGGTGGCCCACCCTCTCCTCGGATGTCAAGTCCTTCGTCGCTGCTTGTTCCACATGTGCCAAGAACAAAACTGGTAACCGAACCCCTGCTGGCCTCTTTCTTCCCTTACCCACACCAAGCCGTCCCTGGTCCCACATATCGGTAGACTTCGTCATGGGTCTACCCCCTTCGGACGGTAACACCGTAATCATCATTGTCATTGACAGATTTTCCAAGGCAGCCCATTTTATCCCCCTTCTTAAACTCTCCTCCTCCTTCGAAACAGCTCTTACTCTTATCCAACATTTATTCAGGATCCATGGTATCCCCTCTGATGTGGTCTCAGATCGGGGACCACAATTTATTTCCCAGGTTTGGTGTTGTTTCTGCAAGACAATAAGGGCTTCATCCAGCCTTACTTCAGAG
Source organism: Nematolebias whitei (assembly GCF_014905685.2). Classification (NCBI taxonomy): domain Eukaryota; kingdom Metazoa; phylum Chordata; class Actinopteri; order Cyprinodontiformes; family Rivulidae; genus Nematolebias; species Nematolebias whitei. Next base: position 1,338,959 of record NC_056516.1, on the reverse strand, counting down.
TATCAACCCCAGTCTAATGGCCAGACCGAAAGAGCTAACCAGGAGCTCGAGGCCACACTCCGGTGCATGGTGGAGAGGAACCCATCTGCCTGGAGCAAACACTTGATCTGGGTTGAGTATGCCCATAACTCCCACAAGTCGGCAGCAACAGGTATGTCCCCGTTTGAGACCTCCCTCAGTTATCTTCCCCCCTTGTTTCCCAGCTAGGAGAACGACACCACGGTGCCCTCAGTACAACACCACTTCCGTCGCTGCTGCCATATCTGGCGTCAAACCAAGGCTGCCCTGCTCCGCACTGCGGCACAAACAAAGAAGTACGCTGACCGCCATCGACCTGCCGCACATTCTTACCAGGTAGGCCAAAAGGCTTGGCTTTCTACCCGTAATATTTCCTTGAAGGACACTCGTAGAAAGCTGGCCCCCCGCTTCATCTGTCTTTTCCCAGTTCTCAAGCTCATCAACCCCTCGGCAGTCAAACTTCAGCTCCCTGCATCCCTGAAGATCCACCCCACCTTCCATGTATTACAAATTAAACCTGTTGCCATCACCCCTCTGTGCCCACCTTCTAACCTCCCTCCCCCTGCCCGACTGATAAACAACCACCCTGCCTTTACAGTAAGATCCATTCTGGACGTCCGCCGTCGGGGTAGGGGCTTCCAGTACCTGGTCGACTGGGAGGGTTACGGGCCAGAGGAACACTCCTGGATTCCCCATTCCTTCATCCTTGACCCGAGTCTCATCTCAACCTTTTTCAGTCTCCACCCCGAAAAATGCCTCAGTTCACTGAGGGGCGATTCTTTGGGGGGGGGGGGGGGGGGGGTGGGCACTGTGATGAGTATCACCTGCTTCAGCTTTTTCCTCTCCAAGATGGCCACCAATCAGCACACCTGAGGATAGTCATCTTGATGAGGCTCCTGACTACTTAAGGCTGCAGCTAGATGTTACTCGTTGCTGGAGTATTTGCCACTGATGGTACACTTTGTCTCTGGCCTATGGTTATCTCTCGTGCTTTAAACTAAAACCTTTTCCTGTGGTTACAGCTTACCTGCCTCCGTGGATCCCCTTGTGCCTTGATCTTCCTCTGGTTCCCCACCTTGGTCCCCGTCGTGTCTTGGTCCCCGTCGTGCCTTCGTCTTCCTCTGGTTCTGTGCCTTGTTTCCCGCCGTGCCTTGGTTCCCCTCTGCTCCACTCTCGGTCCCTCGTGCCTTGCCTTCCAGTCACACGCCTCCTTGCCTTCTCGTCTGGATTCCGCCTTGGTCCCCCTTTGACCATCATCTGGACTGTAAGACAGATTCACTGGATCATCTCCTCATTTTACCCAGCCAGAAACCTCTGACCTTCTCCTTCCTTCTCAGGGTCCCAGCTGGTCATCCTGTTCACTGTAAATAATAAACACTGTCAATTTGTACTCCTGAGTCTCGTCTCGTTTTCATGGTCTCGTACCACTCTGGGTTCCTTGAGTCGTAACAGAACAAGGCCTCATATTCAGCTAACTGAGCTGAAGGGTCTTCACAAAACTTCAAAGTGGAATCCCATCCATCCATCCATCCATCCATCCATCCATCCATCCATCCATCCATCATTATTTACTTGCTTCTTCCTTTTCAGTTCATGGGGGTCACTGGTGTCCTGTCCAGCAGTCACTGTGCGAGAGGTGGGGGACACCCAGGACAGGTCTCCAGTCCATCACAGGGACACATAGAGACAAACGACACAAACAACCATTCACTCTCTCACACCTAGGGACAATTTAGACTTACCATCAGCCTAACATGCATGTTTTTGGTCTGAGGGAGGAAACCAGAGTATCCAGAGAAACCCCCCGCAGCACGGAGAGAACATGCAAACTCTACCCAGAAAGGCTGTGGGCCAGGATTTGAATGGGTGACCTTCTCACCGAGAGAAGCCCCAAAGAAGCCCGTGCCGCCCCAAACTGGAATATTTTTTTTTTAAATTGTCAAAAAATCATTTTTGATCATACTAATTTGGAAAAATGCCTCATCTTCAAAACTGTCATAAAATAAAAATTTTGTTGATAAAATAATAAATCAAATAAAACTGAAACTTTGAGTTTATTTTTTTTTTAAACTAAATGTCCTTAAAGGATTAAAACGCTATATATATACTTTGTGTGTATATATATATATATATTGTATATTTTATTTCAGACTATATAAGCTGTATAGCTCTATAAGATTTACTAGTTTATTATGGACAGAAATATTAAAAAGTAGTGTTTTTAAACTGTCATTTGATTTGATTTGATTTGTTAAACGTTATGGTGGTTGATTTGAGGACCATGAATTGTTTAAGGAGGGTGAACTTCCAGACTGGACCGACAGGAGGCAGTGTTGACCATTAGTCTGCAGTCTGCTGTTCATGTGGTGACGCTCAGACTGGTCTTCAGAAGCTGAAACTGGGAGGAATAAAAACATCTCAACCTTCTGAAGTGTCAGATGTACAGTGATCACTTCATGGAGGTCTAATTACTCCTAAAGGAGAGAGATCCTGTAACATTCTCCTGTTTCAACAAATTATGATGATTGGAGGATTAAACCATAATGGATGCAATGTCATTTTACACACGTGTTGATGTAAAAGTCTGTGAACCATGATGATTCTCACAGCAGGGAACTGTGGTGTTTAACGTCTGCTAACAAAATATCTCATAAATCTCTGGACATATTTTAATAAAACTTCCAGGAAATAATCAGTGGATGCACATCTAGAACTGAACCAGGTTTAGAGTCAGACTAAAAGCACAAAAATGAATGTAATTCAGTCAATTTTACATATATTGACCTAAAATAATGTACGAAAATCATTCCTAGGACAGATCTTTGTTTAAATTTTTGTTTGCGGGTGATGTGCATTGATCCGAGGAATGCTGGTCTTTTTTTATTTGAACATGTTTGACTATGTGAGCATGCGAGGTTTGGTTTGTGAAGACAGGAAGCAGCAGATGGAAGGGTTATATCTATAAATAAGTTTCAGTTCTGAGCGGCAGATTAGAGACATTTGAGCTGCTTTTTAATGGTTTCTGGGTGAGATTAAAAACTAAGCTGATTCATAATGTGGTGCTCTTTAAAATAAATCTGTCGTGAACAAGAATCAGAAAAAATATCTCAAAGATGATTAAAGCAGGAAGTTTGAAAAATAAAAATAAAAACATCCAGTATCGCTGCACACCAGCAGACCTACAGATTTTATAGGCAATTTATAATCAAATAAATTAATTTTAGGAGTCAGAGCGGTTATATTTTCACAGCCAGAGACTAAAATTAGCCATAACCAGAGTTGATGCAAGGAAACAAACGGTACAGCTCTTCCTCCTCCTCTTCCTGCCTTCAGCCTCTGGGTCACATTTTCTTCACTTATTGAAAGAGAAATAAAAAAAGAAGAATTATATAAGCTGTGCAGATCAGCCTACAGATAAACGCCCACCTGAGGCCAAGTCAGCGTCCTCCACTTTTATTGACACATTTCTTATCTGTTCCTGCTTTTTCTCTCCAAACTTGTGTCTAAATCCTGTTTCCCTCAGAGGGAGTTCTACACGTGTTCCCAGAAGTGTTGGGCTGTTGGAGGTCAGATCTTTAGATATGTGGTGGTTGGACGAGGTCTTTTAAAGGGGGCAGGATCTCCTGACAAGTCTTTTCAGGGTTGTCCAGATAACTCGTCCTGAGGAGGCCTGAAATGGAACCCTGAGGTGTTCTGGACCAGGACTGACTCATGTGCTGTTCTGGAACATGAAGCTGCACTGAGGCCACTCTGTTAGGTCCAGCAGGGTCAACCAGGTACAGCTGAGACACTTCTTGTTTTTGCCACAAAAACAGAATAAACAAGCGGTGCATCGATTGTCGCTGAGGGGTTTGAATAGTGAATTTTTGTAGTTCTGGAGATGTGTTTTTCTGCACTGGAACTGAACAGAGAATGAAATAAACCTAAATGTTTTTGGTCCAACATATTCACATGTCTGGGAGTTACACTGCGGAGAAGAACAGAGGCAGTTTTCTTATTTGCCGTATTTTCTGGCGTATAAGTCGCATCAGTCAAAAAAAGCATCAAGAGGAAAAAACACAAGTCACATTTATTATGCATCACCACTGAACCACCGTGTTTATTATGCTTTATTTAATGGTCAAAACAGCTTCATTTTACCTGGGTGGCGTGGTGCCATCCATCCATCCATCCATCACAGCCGGAGCCACTAGCTCTCCAGCGTTCCTCCACCTGCACCAGCTGAGTGAAGCGAGTGCGCACGAGAGAACTCACTGTTGCAGTTCTTAGAAACTTAAAGCGTCAGTCAAAAATTGCGTTATGAATATGGACAGAAAAAGCGTATATAAGTCACTTGGACGTATAAGTCGCAGGCCTGACAGATCTATGCTAAAAGCTGCATCTTATACGCTGGAAAATACGGTCGTTTTTATTTTTTTTACCCGCGGAATCTCAGAGTCACAGATACTGGTGGGTGGAGGGGGGCAATTTTATTCTCCACCAGGTGCAATGGAGGAGACAGGGGGTGTCCAAGGGTGGCGTTGACCCTCACAGATTAATCTTTAGTCATCCCAATCAATTCATTTCATTGTTCATTGACCTTTTATTTATCCAGGTAGTCTCATTGAGTCACAAGAACTCATTTTCAAGAGAGACCTGTTTAGGAGCAGATGGTGGGGGTTAAGGGCCTTGCTCAGGGGCCAGAGTGGAGCGAATGAGGGTGGAGTCAGGTGTGAGTGTTTCACCTTTTTCCACCCACATTTTGATGCTGACGGTACCGGAAGTTGAACCTGCGACTTTCCGATCACAGGCCCATCTTCTAACCTCTGCGCCACCACTCCCCCACACATTTGAGGAAACTACCTAGAAAGCATATCTAAAAAAATTAAGTCTGGTCCTCTGGACATTCAAAAAACAAAACAAAACAAAAAAATTGTAAAAACGTTTCGTCTTCCATCCGAAAGACTTCCTCAGTCTGAGGTGCTGTATTCAGCTCAGTCTCTTAAATAGCACCTTCTCAGAGTGGATCAACCAGTTTGCTGCTGACAACCAAAACCAGCTGATCACATGCTCAAGAAGGACCATCAGCCTAACAATGGATCATTAGCACACTGATGGCTGTTTACTGTTCACAGAGGGCTGAGCGATACTAGCAATCACAGCATTGTAAGAGGGGGACAGTTGAACCCGTAGGCCTCCACCCCTGTTTAATGATGGACGGTTTCTTTTCACAAAGATGGCCTCCTTTACTCCTCTCTCAAACCATCGTTCCTCTCTGTCCAGGATGTGAACATCTTCATCCCTGAAAGAGTGACCGCTGGCCTGGAGATGAGTGTAGACCGCAGAATCCTGGCCTGATGATGTTGATCTTCTGTGCTGGGCCATCCTTTTGGCCAGTGGCTGTTTTGTTTCCCCGATGTAAGCCTGATCACCCTCCTGACACTGAACAACATACACAACATTACTCTGTTTGTGCCG
>NC_056516.1:1326824-1333384 GCF_014905685.2 Nematolebias whitei | reverse complement strand
GTAAAGAGTGATGTGACATCAAAAGAGACCATTGTTTCATCAGTCTCCATGATGACATCCCTCACCTTGCCCACAAAGTCCATGGTGTTCTGTATGTGGTGTTCTGAGCTACCAACTAAAGGGATGAGTACAGACGCCAGATATTTGGAAACATTGTAAGTGACAGAGTTAATCATACTAACAATTGGTCTTAAAGGTACACCTTGTTTGTGGATTTTAGGTAAACCATACAGACTAGGTGTGGCCTCCCCTGGGTACAGCCTGTGGTACAGAATACGGTCAATAGCCTTGTCCTGCAAGTGTTACTTGTGTAGGTAAAACTAGATGTTAAATAACTTGTTAAAATACTCCAGAATGCAGGAAATGGCATCTACTTTATTCAAAAATTTCTGGGGGAGGACCCACAGACACCCCCCACCAGTGAGTCCTCATCACATTACAGTCAATGGCCATCATATTGTTCAAGCCAAGAGCCATTATCAGTGCTGGGGGCTAAGCAACCTTCAAAGGTCATACTGTAGAATCGCCCCTGATCACGGCCATCTTAATATAGATGCTTTAAAATGAACGTTTACACCAAGACTGGTATTACCGGGTTACTGTCCCCACCACAGAGCGATGAGAGGGAACTGGATCCATCCGTACATATGGTGAGCATGATGACTTGAAAAATAAGTGAGGTCCTGACTTCCTGTTTGGTGTGTGGCTGCATCTATCTGTAAAACTGGTCACTTTCCACAGCTGGGTGGCCACACTAAAGCCAAGATGGCCACTACCATATGTATATGCAAACTGACCTCTGTCATTTGAGAAAAATAGCTAGTTTTTATTTCTCCTAAAAGTTTCCTCAAAATGACTGAGTCAAAAATAAGCAATGTTTCTAAAACTCCTGATGTTCTGTCTGTGAGAATTCAAGTGTTTGTGTGTTATAGTGTTTGTGTTTGGATTATTGAGCATGCATCAGGATATCAAGTGTTTGTTCTTCATCATAAATATCTGCAAATTCAGATTCTAAAACAAATAGTAGTAAATAAACAAGGTTTTGGTTATCAGCATATTACTGAGGTAACTGTACTGTGATAAATGTAGAAATGATGAAATAGGAAAAATAAATTATATTTAACCACTAAAGGGGCTGAAATCTTTAAAATACAATCCAATGAATTTGAGTGAAATGAAAAATGTTTTAACGTAGGAATCTGTCAGTCTGGGAATATAAATGTATTTTTTAAGTTATTTTGATCTGTACAAAGGACTATCTGTGCTATAATTTTTAAAAGACCCCTCTCATGAATATAACTGTTATATAAAAGTAAAAACTTCCTTACTGTGTCAACTTTTAGGAGTTTTATTACAGTAATCACATTTTGACTCATGAATGTCACACTATGAGTGTTGCTTTGTGTGAAATTCTAATTTATGGAGTTTCTTGTCTCTTAAAGTGCTTTAACATTAAAAACCTCATGACCGCTAACAACACAGGCTAACTAGATAAACAGACACACCAATCAATATAAAATCTGTCATTTACTTTTCATATCTGATCATTTATTGAACTACATTCATTTAAAAATGTTTCAACCTTCTGAAAATAATAATAAAGTTTTAATCTATAAGGAGAGACTTTGAAGAAGTTCTTCAAGACCTAACAGATCTGTTTCTCTATAGTTCTAAAAGCCGGTGGGACTAACAAGTTGATTTATTTATTAATTAAAGGTAATAGTGGCTTTCATTCTGGTGCAGCTTTTAATTTTAAAGGTGCAGTTATTAACGGTTGTTACAGAAGTGCTGCTAGAAACTTTCATAAAATTATGAGAACAAGCACAAATGTCTGTTTCTACAACAAGAACAAAAGACAAAGCAGCACACAATAAATATGCTGATGGCTGAAAAGAAAGGTTGCAAAGCTGAGAAAAAACAACATGTTTTATGAATTATGTTATTAACCAAACTATTGACTGGTTCTAATAAAATACTGCATGTTGTAGTGAAACAAGCCCCATACGCCTCAGAGTCATTGATTGTCAGATCTACTGTGGTCTTTGCTGGTTTGATTCTGGTCTTCTGTGTGAGTGTCACTCTGTTTAGTTTACTTGTGCATTCATGTTTGAACTTTCTCTGTGTACCTCGTGCCACCAGTCACACTGTCCTCCTCAGAGAGTTCTGCTCCTCTGGTCAGCCACACCCACTTCACCTGCTCCCTGTTCCATTTAGCCCAGCTGTTCTCATCTTCTCATCAGCCTCCTCATCAGTCAGAAATAAGTTGAGCATTGATACATATTTTCACATGCCATCCATTACTCCTTGTGATTGTTTCCTTGAGCTTCCTCATGTTCCTCCAGACATTTTGTAGGATTGTTGCCACGTCAGCATTTAATTTAATTTTAAATAAAATATGTTATTTTTTTGAGCTCCTCTAATCCTCCGAAAACTATGATAGGTTCAGTACCACAGTGCGGTTCACTTCTCTTGGATGAAGTCTAAAGACAGCGTTTTCCTTGCATTTTTAAAAAATTGTTACTTTTTCTTCTGTAAATAAAATAGTAAAAATTTACGTTTGTAAAATTTATATATTTTCATGTCATTTAAATTGCAGCAACTTTCTGTTAATAAAACTTCAGCGTTTTTGTCAATAAAATTCTGTTTTCCTGACAATTTGTTACTTTTGTTAATATTATTAAAACTTCTTTCTGTAAATAAAATTGAAAATTTTGTGTACACTTTAATCCTGAAGTTCTGTTTTCTTCTTCTACGTGGCACACCCCATCTAGATGCTGGTCACAAAATTAGAATATCATGAAAAGTTGATTTATTTCAGTAATTCTATTCCAAAAATGAAACTTGTATATTATATTCATTCATTACACACAGACTGATATATTTCAAATGTTTATTTCTTTTAATGCTGGTGATTATATCTGACAACTATGAAACCCCCAAATTCACTATCTCAGAAAATTTTAATATTGTGAAAAGGTTCAATAATGAAGACACCTGGTGCTACACTCTAATCAGCTAATTAACTCAAAACACCTGCAAAGACCTTTAAATGGTCTCAGTCTAGTTCTGTAGCTACACAATCATGGGGAAGACTGCTGACTTGACAGTTGTCCGAAAGACGACCATGGACAGCTTGCACAAGGAGGGCAAGACACAAAAGGTCATTGTTAAAGAGGCTGGCTGTTCACAGAGCTCTGTGTCCAAGCACATTCATAGAGAGGCGAAGGGAAGGAAACGATGTGGTAGAAAAAAGTGTACAAGCAATAGGGATAACTGCACCCTGCAAAGGATTGGGAAACAAAACAAATTCCAAAATGTGGGAGTAATTCACAAAGAGTGGACTGCAGCTGATGTCAGTATGTCAAGAACCACCATGCACAGGTGTATGCAAGACATGGGCTTCAGCTGTCACATTCCTTGTGTCAAGCCACTCTTGAACAAGAGACAGCGTCAGAAGCGTCTCGCCTGGGACTGATGCTGAGTGGTCCAAAGTTATGTTCTCTGATTAAAGTAAATTTTGCATTTCCTTTGACTATCAAGGTCCCAGAGTCTGGAGGAAGAGAGGAGAGACACAGAATCCACATTGCTTGAGGTTCAGTGTCAAGTTTCCACAGTCCTTGATGGTTTTGTGTGCCATGTCATCTGCTGGTGTTGGTCCACTGTGTTTTCTGAGGTACAAGGTCCACGCAGCCATCTACCAGGAAGTTTTAGAGACTTCCTGCTGCTGACCAACTTTATGGAGATGCAGATTTCATTTTCCAACAGAACTTGGCACCTGCACACAGTTCCAAAGCTACCAGTACCTGGTTTAAGGACCATGGTATCCCTGTTCTTAATTGGCCAGCAAACTCGCCTGACCTTAACCCCTTTGAAAATCTATGGGGTATTGTGAAGAGGAAGATGATGTGATACACCAGACACAACAATTCAGAAGAGCTGAAGGCCACTATCAGAGCAACATGGGCTCTCATAACACCTGAGCAGTGCCACAGACTGATAGACTCCATGCCACGCTGCATTGATGCAGTAATCCAGGCAAAAGGAGCAACAACTGAGTATTGATGCTGTACATGCTCATACTTTCATGTTCATACTTTTCATGTTCATACTTTTCATTTGGCTAACATTTAAAAAAAAATCATTTTCTGAGATATGGAATTTGTGGTTTTCATTAGTTGTCAGTTATAATCATCAACATTAAAATAAATAAACATTTAAAATATATCAGTCTGTGTGTAATGAATGAATATAATATACAAGTTTCACTTTTTGAATGGGATTACTGAAATAAATCAACTTTTTCATCATATTCTCATTTTATGACCAGCACCTGTACAAAAGGTAAGATCGTGATTCAGAAAGATTCTGAACTACTTCTTTAATGTGATGCTTTTAGTTTCTGTTCGCTGTTTTCCTGGAGATGCAACTCTCCCAGTGAGGCCCCGCCTCCTTCAGGTATGTAACTGCCCTTTTCCTTAGCCCCGCCCCTCCCGTGTTGCCCCGCCCCTCCTCTGCTCAGTGGATGCTGCGGGCTCATGAGCAGAACCTGCTCCGAACCGAGAAGGAGGCGCGCGCTCCGGCTGCACTCGCTGTGAAATGCTGCTGTAGCAGCGGGTCGTGTCGCTGTTGACGCTTTTCTCGGACGGAACCAAAGAACCTGGGATACTTTTTGATTCTCTGAAGTCCACCTGAGTCGGAACCGCGAGGACGAGATGGAAAGTGAAAAGTACTTACCGGAGCTTTTAGCGGAGAAGGACACGCTGGACCCGTCCTTCGAGCACAGCCTGCGCCTGCTGGAGCAAGGTGAGTCCGTGTCCCGGACCGAACCGGAGCCCGAACCGAGTGAGAGAGGCTCCGGTTGTGGAACACACCGGTGCCAGAACTGTGTGGGTCTTTCAAGCGGTCCGGTCCGGTTCTGTTTACACCCCTGCAGCCCAGAGCAGGTTCTGAAGCTGCTTACAGAACAATAACTTTAGACCGAACCGAACCGGGTTAAATGAAACTTTCATTGCAACTAGTTGTTAAGCTGAAGTGATGCTGTTCCCTCCTGGTTCGGCAGGTTCTGGTCAGGTTGTCATCTTAGCATGTAATCAGAACCAGTACCTTCAACATGAATCCAGGTGAAACCGAGTTTCTGGGTGGAACCCAGTCTTTGGATCCATCCCAGCTGATGATAGGAAAAGCTCCACTTGTTTCCACTTCTGGACCCACATGAGGGTTCTGGGTTTTGGTTCTGATGGAGCAGCAGCTCTTACTTCCTGAAACACCCAGGTGACCCTGGAAGTGGGCCCTTCAAGAACCACTCCTGAGCTCAGCTGGGAGTCCAGCAAGTTGTTCAGAGAAACAGAACCAGAGGTCCATTCTGAAGCAGCCTGTTGCTCTGTAATAAATTCTGATGGACCGGCCCGGCTCCTGGTGCTGTTGTTGGTCTGACAGCTGGCCCTGAGAACCCCCCAGGCTCCATTAAAGGGTTCTAATGGGCCCCAGTGGTGTGACATCATTTCAGTGTTGTTTAGGTTCTGGACCCACAAACAGCAGTTCTGGTTCTGCTCAGTTATGGAACCAGACCTTATCCAACACACCCTGCTTTTAAAAACCAACATCTGTGTAAAACTGGACTCACAAGGATAAACAGAGCGAGTTACGAAATAAACTGAACGGATGCAGATTCATCAGCGCTGGTTTGAAAAGATGAAAATGAAACGAGCTCAGAGAAAAAGTTGAACATTTTACTTTGAATTGATTTTTAATTGATGAGCAACGTTTGAGTTGAATCACAAGAGACGTTCGTTTGTCCCATAACGAGTCCGGCCCGGTTCTGTCTCCAGCTGTTGGTTCTGAAAGGTTCTGGTTTTATTCAGCTCGCTGCATATTGTTCAGGTACTGATCAGAACCTTGTCCGTGGACTGTTTGTGAGTCTTACAGAACCAGCAGCGGTTCTGCTCAGGTTCTGTTTGCTGCTTAGAAACGACGTGCACACAGAAACAACGTGCACAGAAAACCATCATTTATGGACAGAGCTGAAAACTGACCAGAACCTGATTCATGACCAGTACCAGAACAGTTTGCAGGTTCATCTGGTCACTTCAGAACCTGTTCAGTAACTTTTAATTGGGTCGGTCTCAACAGTTTGGATGGCTTTAATTTCACCAGCAGCTCAGAGAAACAACAGAACTCTTAACGGGTCAGGAGCAGAACTGAGCTCAGTCATCATGAACTTCCAGCTCATCAACAATGAAGGAAGAGGTTTAGACCTGCAAGACCCAGTGCAGGGATTTAATGACCCACTTGCAACAGAACCAGGTCCGGGTGATGGGTCAGAGACCGTCAGAGTTTCATACCTGAACCGTTCTGTAGACACACAGCTGCTGAGACCTGTGACCCCCCCAGGTGTGTGTGTGTGTGTGTGTGTGTGGGGGGGTCAGAATTCAATTCCGTTTTTTTATATAGTGAGAAGTCACAACAAAAGTCGTCTCAGGGCGCTGAACAGAAGGACTGACAGACAGTTCAGTGAGCAGACAGACAGATCTCAGAGCAGACAGATGGTTCTCACAACAGAC
>NC_056516.1:1326661-1326814 GCF_014905685.2 Nematolebias whitei | reverse complement strand
TGTCTCAGCAGCAGACAGACAGATGTCTCAGCAGCAGACAGACAGATCTCACAACAGACAGGCAGATGTCTCAGCAGCAGACAGGCAGATGTCCCAGCAGCAGTCAGACAGATGTCCCAGCAGCAGACAGACAGATGTCCCAGCAGCAGACAG
>NC_056516.1:1326207-1326561 GCF_014905685.2 Nematolebias whitei | reverse complement strand
GACAGGCAGATGTCTCAGCAGCAGACAGGCAGATGTCCCAGCAGCAGACAGACAGATGTCTCAGCAGCAGACATACAGATGTCCCAGCAGCAGACAGACAGATGTCCCAGCAGCAGACAGACAGTTCTCACAACAGACAGACAGTTCTCACAACAGACAGACAGATGTCCCAGCAGCAGACAGACAGATGTCTCAGCAGCAGACAGACAGATGTCTCAGCAGCAGACAGACAGATGTCTCAGCAGCAGACAGACAGATGTCCCAGCAGCAGACAGACAGATGTCCCAGCAGCAGACAGGCAGATGTTTCAGCAGCAGACAGACAGATGTCCCAGCAGCAGACAGGCAGATGTCC
>NC_056516.1:1324471-1326107 GCF_014905685.2 Nematolebias whitei | reverse complement strand
TGTCCCAGCAGCAGACAGACAGATGTCCCAGCAGCAGACAGACAGATGTCCCAGCAGCAGACAGACAGATGTCCCAGCAGCAGACAGGCAGATGTCCCAGCAGCAGACAGACAGATGTCCCAGCAGCAGACAGACAGGTGTGTGAGCTCTGTCTCCTCTGCAGCAGCTCTCTCTGGAGTTCAGAGGTGAACTGTCATATGAAACGAACACAGCAGGTCTGTCTGACACTCGTCAGCCTCGTGGAGAACCTCACTGGTCTCTGGACCTTAGTGTGTCAGTTCAGCTGCAGCTCGTCAGCTGATCACATCATCTGTTTTATTATATCTTCCGAAAACAACGAATCCTAAGAAGACCGAGGAACTGTCAGACGATAACAAGGGTTCAACCACAAACAATAGATGTTCATTTCATTCCTCCACCTAACAACAAACAAAACCTGCTGTGGTCCGTTAGCTGTGACGGCCATCTTGAATTACTCCAACAGTTAATGAGCCATACAAATACAGACGTTTAGACCCTGATGCTACTTTTTTATAATCAAAATCAAAGAAATGCTGTTGAATTCAAACCTGAAGAACCACATGCAAACACTGACAGATGTTCAGCTAAAAGATGGAGGGAGCGTAGACGTCCATCCTGGGAGGAACATCATTAGCTTGACTGGACGGGCCTGACTCAACCTTCCTCGTCTTGCTCTTCATCTCACAGCGCCGTACGAGTCGCGGACATGTCCAGATTACATGGGATTAGTTTAAAAACGAGTGGAAACAGCCTGCTGGATGTATCTGCTGAGACAAACAAAGAGGGGAGGGATGGGACTTGTAGATCTGTGGAAATCAAAGTTTGTCCCTGGAGGAAAGGTTGTCTGTCAGGGAGGGGACGGCTTCCAGTAACGCCAGTAACAGAAAAGACAAACATGTGGGTGCAGTGGAGGGGGGGGGGGGGGTTCTCTGAGTTTAGATGCACTAAAAATGAGTTTAATTTATACAAATTTTTGCTTGGATGTGTTTAGCATCAAATTCATTCAAGTTTTATTTACACAGATAAGTCACATTGAGCCTCGAAAACTCATTTTCAAGTGAGACATGTTTAGACAGAATAAAGTGATGAAAGTGACACGTACAGGATTTAAATAAGAAATAAAGAAGTTATTCCTGCTGCTGTGAAGGCAGGGCGATCATGTAGTTACCGGTGTTTGTGTTGATGTGTCTGTTAATTTCAGAAAGTAATCACATGTACAACTAATGATCCTTTGGAGTTAACACAATTCAAGATGGCTGCCATTGCTAACAGACCATAGATCAATTTTAGAGCCATTCGGCTGGTAGTAGCTGAGATTTCTTTTTGTACTTCATCGCAGAGTGAAAAGAGGGATTTAGAAATTCCCTTTTGTCCGTCTGTGTTGTGAGCATGATCGCTTGAAAAATAAGCGAGGAGCTGACTTCCAGTTTGGTGCGTGGCTACATCTAGACCTACGAAAGGTCACAATCGAAAATGGAGTTGTCACGCCAAAATCCAAGATTACCACCACCAACATGTACACAGTAGTTCCTCGTATATCACAGGGGATCCGTACCCTGAAGCCCCGCGGCAAGGGAAAACCTGCAAAGAAGGAATAGTAGTACAAGTAATAAGT
>NC_056516.1:1316012-1324371 GCF_014905685.2 Nematolebias whitei | reverse complement strand
AAACACTTCCCACACTCTTGCAATTTTCTAAACAATGTTTCTAAACTGTAAATGCTCTAAAAGAGCACAGCATGTCATGATTTCAGGTCCCTGCTTCCTCTGCTCTCAGCCACGCCCACTTCTCCGCTCTGCACAGAGAACAGCTGATCAGCTGAAGCAGGATGTTTATCCTGCATTATGGTCTGCATAAGGGTGCAGGAAGAAGCTTTTTCTGCAGCTCTGGGCTGCACAAATGTGAAGCAGGTGCTAAATTATTTAAAATAATTTATTTTAAATAAAAAATCATGCCGATCGTGTGGCTCATCCATCAATCAGCCAGTTGTGTGTCATGTCCAATCTTATTTTGAAAAACCGCGATAGAGCGATTCCGCAATAAACAAACTGCTAAGTAGCAAGGGGCTACTGTATATGTCAACTGACCACACAATCATTTAAGGAAACTATGCTGTCTTATTTTTTTATTTTTCCTAAAACTATAGTTTCCTCAACTGATTGAGGAGGTCAAAGAATAATCTACGGGGTCTTGTACTGTTTCTTATTTAGGACTTTAGCATGCAAGGTAGAGGGTGATAAAGATTCTTGTAGAGAATACTTCATTTTTAAGAAACATTGAAATTATTGTTTTTACCTGACTTTTTTTATTTCTTAAGTTGTGTGTTTGAGCTAATTTAGAGCCAATTGACCCCCCCCCCCCCATCCCACCCCCGCACCTGCTCAGTTCCTCCACCTTCTCTCTGCTGTCGTTTTGTGTGCTTGGCAGCTCAATACAGAAGTTCAGAAGTTTGCTCTGGATTTGCTTCTCTGCCCCCGCCCCCCAACTTATCTGATCCATTTGGTGTAATTCGACTGAGTTTAGTTGTGTTTTTGGTTCCACCTGGCTGCTGCCGAGGAGCCTCAGTGCACCTCCTCCCCAACAAGCCCGGGGAGCCTCCAGCCGGCTTGCTGGCAGAAATCCTGCCTGTTCCGGTTGTTTCCTAACAGATGGCAGAAGTCAGGGGTTTTCTCGGTAAATATTGTGTTATCAACAACGTTACGCTTCGTCACTCCCCTCAAATATCAACTCCTCATGATGTGAACCTTCATAAATCAGAGCTCATTTCTGCTTGGTGGTGGGATTTGTACAGTTTAACTCTAATCTTTGGAGAATTAGTGTGCTCACTTTCCAGCAAGTTCTTTTCAACGTTGCATGCTGAAGAAGGGATTCTTGTTTGTCTGTCTGTTAGCAAAATATCTCATAAACTGCTGGGCTGATTTTAGTGACATTCTGAAGAATTCTCTGGAATTCTCAAGAAGACATCCTCAGGAAGTAATAATTAGTTGGGCATCTACAACTCATTAACTTTAGGAGTCACTCCAAATCAAAATGGCTGCAACAGCTAACTGACATTGGTCAACACAAAATATACTCCAGATGAGTTAGTTTTATAGATGTTGATCCACACTTTATGTGGTAGTAGCTGAGAGTCATTCACATTGCATTATGAGTGTAAGATCTTGCATGAGATTGTTCATAATGTTAATTTTACGGTTTGATCAGAATGGCTGCTCTGAATCGTCATCCCTTATCAACGAGAAAGGAAACTTTGTGGGACATGGAAGATGATTGTGAGCCTCAGGCATAAAAGGAATTATCTTTCAATGACCTCTTTAATTGTTCTCCATCACAGAGCGAAGAGGGGGAAATGGAAATACCCTCTGTCTGTCTGTCCATCTGTTCATCAGTTCATGTTGTGAGCATCTTTATCTTCTTCCTCTTTTGGCTTTTCCCTCTTCAGGGGTCACCACAGCGAGTCATCCTACGCCATCTCACTCTGTCCTCATACCTGCAAACTTGTTGCTTTTCAGCGAAAACTGCTGATTTCAATCAAAAATATGTCATTTACGTGAATCAACTAGATCTGAAGAGATTTTTCATGGGTTGGGGGGGGGGGTTGGTGGTGGTCATACACATGGTAGATGACATAATTTCCCATTGACTGGACTTATGTAGCTACATAAGTCACGCTAGCTAGCTTGCAACTTGTGCTCACCTGGTGCTCACAACAAAGCTTGCGTTATGTCATATGCGCTAAACCAGTGCACTTACGTAGTGCTAGCTTAGCGCTATGTAATTGACGCACTTGCCAACAGGGAGGTGGGGGGTTAGGATGCGTTAGAGAAGCAGAACACAACGTCTATAATGTACAGGTAAATGGACTGTACTTATATAGCATCTTTTTTATCTTATGAAGACACTCAAAGCTCTTTACAACAATCTGTGCCTCATTTACCCGTTCATACAGCACTCTACTAGATCTATACAAAGATAAGTGAACAAATCATTCTAAAGAGACTAATCAGTGATTTATCACATGCATACACCGATGGGACACACATCAGAGGCGATGAGGGGTTCATTTTCTTGCCCAGGGACACTTCGGCATGTGACTGCTGGTGGATTCGAACCCTCAACTTTTGCATTGGAGGACGACTGCTCTAACCACTCAGCCACCTACAGGTCTCTCTTGTAAATGAGTCCTTGTGACTCAATGAGACTAACCTGTATAAATGAATTGAATGAATGAATTAAATGAGTTGAATGAATCTTTGCCAATGCATCTATTGCACGCTGCTAGCTTAGTGCTACGTATTTAAGAAATTAGATTTTGCTATTAGCAAAATGCTCTGCTATATTTGATTTCTCTGGTTAGCTTGCTGCTGTTTTTTTTTTTTTTCAGTTGACACGATCTTTCCACACCAATTTCCTGCGGGATCAATAAAGTTCTATATTATCTTATCTTTTCTTATCTTTTTTTTTCTTCTTTCGGCTTCTCACTTCTTCAGGGGTCACCACAGCGAACTAAGTCGCACGAAGACTTGGCAGAAATTTTTACTCCGGATGCCCTTCCTGACGCAACCACAGACCACCGAGCTACCACAGCCCTCTGTGTGGGGCAGAGAGCTACTATCTAGGACACCTGGAAGAGCAGATGGTGGGGGTTAAGGGCCTTGCTCAAGTGCCCAGAGTGGGGCGAATGAGGGTGGAGGCAGGTGTAGGTGTTTCACCTACCCCAGCCACATTTTTGATGTTGTCGGTACCGGGGCTTGAACCGGTGAGCTTCCGATCATAGGCCCACATTCTCTAACCTCTGCACCACCACTCTCCTATATTTTATCATATCTTATCTTATCTTATCTTATCTTATCTTAGGTTGTTTTCACAGCTGATACTTCGGTAGACTCGATTCAGTTGGGGACCAATATTCATGACATTTTGTTTACATTTGAGCTGAAGCATTTGCATTCACACTGCACTGTGTAGTCGAGCCAACCTGTTGAACCAACCTGTACCCCCACTCGCCTGTGGGGACGCTGCACCAAGAACTACTGAAAGAAATGACACAAAAACCTCTGAAGACACTTCTTCTTCTGGAAATAAAAACAAAAACAGAGTGGGCTCAAGTTTTAGCAGTTTTAGGAGTTATATTTTGTCATTTTTCAAAAATAGACTCAGCATGAGCAGAAGATGAGGCAGAAGACCATGGAGAATATTGTTTTTCACACAAGTCAGCTGACGGCTCCATATGAGGTAAGAGAAATGCGTGTTTGTTTGTCCTGCGCTGTGCTCCACTTCTTGCTTGTGGACCGGGGTCCGGTCTATTTACATTCACACTGTACTCGAACCGCGCTGGAGTTCTCTTCTACTGGACTGAGACCTAGGTTTTAGCCCGGGCCAGAGTTCACCTTTTTATTCCGTGACAGAGTTCGATGGCGAGTTCACACCTCCCTAAACGAACCGGACTTTCTAGGAAAATGAGCTAGAGTTCGATTAAAGCGGACTAAACAGGACTGGTGTGAATGCACTCTTATCTTATCTTATCATCTTATCTTATCTTATCTTATCTTATCTTATCTTATCTTATCTTATCTATGTATATCCTAATTAAATTGGGATGTTAGTAAATGTCTTTTCTCCTAATTTTCTTATTGAAATATACCAGAATGCTTAATTTACATGCTAAAAATCACAAAATCTTCTGGGGGAGTGAGGGGTGGGGTGGGGCACACAGAAACCCTACCCCCTCTACAGGCACTGGATCTGTTACCTTTTTCATCCCTTGTGAGTCTGTAGGTATCTGTCCTCTGCGTCCTCTGTCCTCACTCCAACTACCTCCATGTCCTCTCTAACTGCATCCATGTATCTTTGTCTTTTTACTGGCAGCTACATTTCTAACATACTTCTACCAATATACCCACTGTCCCTCATGATAACTTTAAATATAATTGAGGTACCGATGGTGTGTGGCTACATCTACGTGTAAGAAAGTGTTCTTTCAAAAATTGGGTTGCCACATCAAAATGCAACATGACTGCTGCCAAATGTTTTTACGTTTTTTTTTTTTTATTGAACAATTGAACAAACAGAACAAGTGAACACACTAACAGAATAACTGGCAATTTCAGATTCCAATGATACATATAAACATGTAAAAAAAATCTACTGTCATACCTCCTAAGTTCAACATATTCTTAACCAAATTATCATAACAACCATCATAAAATTAAATTTAGGTAATATTATTATCAAAGAGATTACACATAATATGGTACTTTGTACAAGTAAATAAAAAAAACACAGAACTATATATCTAGCATTCTACATAATTACTAAAATAATTTGTCAGAGGGCTATATTATTCTGAGCGAGGTGATCAGAGCTTTTTTGCTTGTGGTTTTTTAGCACTGTCCAATGAAAGTTTTAACATCTGGAGTTCTTGTATGAAAACACACCATAATGGCTTAGACTTGCCATATCTGCATTTATGTATATAGAATTTTAGTATTATGATAATGTTATTAACAAAGTATTCATCTTTTTTATTTTCAGATACATATCCATATAAGACATTTTGAAGAGAGGAGTCTATGTTCATGGATTTTATGGTCAGAAGATCGTGACGGGATTTCCATAATGTAAATGTTTTTAAGTAAACTGGTCATTTGAGGAAACTATGCTTTCTAGTTTTTACATTGCTTAAAAGTATAGTTTCTATACTTGATTGAGATTGCCAAAGATTAATCTATGGTTGCCCAGGGCACCACAGATTAATCCACGAACAATGCACCTAAAATGACCTCTGTTCTTCTTCACAGTGCAACTCCTACCCACTTGTATATCTTGCACCAAAAACATTTAGGTTTACTTCATTCTCTGTTCAGTTCCAGTCCAGAAAAACACTCATCTGGAAAACTACAAAACATTCACTTTTAAAGTCCCTCAGCGATGGGGCACATTAAGGGTGCATTCACACCAGTCCTGTTTAGTCCGCTTTAATTGAACTCTAGCTCGTTTTCCTAGGAAGTCTGATTTATTTGGGGAGGTGTGAACGCACCATCGAACTCTGTCACGGAACAAAAAGGCGAACTCTGGCCCGGGCTAAAACCTAGGTCTCTGTCCAGTAGAAGAGAACTCCAGCACGGTTCGAGTACAGTGTGAATGTAAACAGACCGGACTCCGGTCCACAAGCAAGAAGTGGAGTACAGCGCAGGACAAACAAACATGCATTTCTCTTACCTTATATGGAGCCGTCAGCTGACTTGTGTGAAAAACAATATTCTCCATGGTCTTCTGCCTCATCTTCTGCTCATGCTGAGTCCATTTAAAAAAAATGACAGAATATAATTCCTAAAACTGCTAAAACTTGACACCACTCCGTTTTTGTTTTTATTTCCAGAAGAAGAAGAAGTGTCTTCAGTGGTTTTTGTGTTGTTTCTTTCAGTAGTTCTTGGTGCAGCGCCCCCACAGGCGAGCGGGGGAACAGGTTGGTTCAACAGGTTGGCTCGACTGCACAGTGCAGTGTGAATGGAAACGCACCAGCTCAAATGTAAACAAAATGTCATGAATATTGGTCCCCAACCGAACCGAGTCTACCAGACCATCAGGTGTGAATGCACCCTAAGGTACCTCCTCAGTGAGTCCAGTCCAACTCTCACAGTAAGAGGCTGCAGTAGTTTGATTTGGATGCTCTGACTAAAAGCATTTCTGTCGTCTGAATATGACGATTCCTGCAGAGCATGAACGTCTCTGCCCTTCGGCTGCTGATGGCAGGATTTGTTTAAAGCTCCCAGTTTGGTTGGTGCAGTCGACCAAACCGTGCAGCAGATGTTTGCAGCCAAACAAGTAGTTCAGACAAGACCAAAATAAAGGAATTACTTGCAGCTTAAAATATTTTTCATGTTGGCTTTTTGAGTTATTTTAGTTTTGTAGTTGAATAAACTTGTAGTGAGCAGAACAGCCGTCATTCTTCTGTCAGGCCATGTTTCTGTGAAGTATTATTTCCCTGGAACAGAAGGAGAAGAAATGTTTCCAAACGTTGTCCTCCTGTCATCAGTGGCCGTTAACAGCTTTACTCTTGTGAGTTGGGCGAAGTATCTAGTGTCCTGCTCACCTTTTCAAACACACACAGACAGACAGGCTTCCATCTATGAATCTTTAATGAGCGCCAGCGCTGGGATGTCTGCAAATGAAAGTTAGGGCCAGTTTCTGGGTTTTTGGAGCAGTTTTCCTGTTGGGGAGAAGGTGTTGGTGATGGTGGGTGGGGTTCTGCAGAACTTCAGTGTGTTTCTTTGTTTTTATTATTTTATTCTACTGCTTATTAAAATATACTGTGATTCTGATTATTCAGAGTTTAGAAATGTTGCATCTTCTTTGCCCTTAACTGGGAATTTTTCCTTGATGTCCTCCTGTTGAACTTTTCCTTAAATACCTGAACAAGTCTTTAATAACCTCAGGTCAATCGTCTCCTGACGAGTCTTCAGGTGTTTGTTGAAATAATGACTAAAACAGATCTCTGAATGTTCACGACTTATTTAAGGCAGAGAAAACTCTTGACTGAATTATTTTGTATGTAACATGTATACTGTGTACATTTACACTGGTCATGTACACAGTATACATGACCAGTGTAAGTTTACACTGATACTGTGTACATGACCTTAGTAAAGTACACAGTATAGTGTTCTCTAATGAAGCGGACAAACGTGATTGAGATGGTTTGAACAACTTTTTGAAGTAATTGCAGTGTTTTTAATTGAAGGGTTGTCAAATATTTTTTAAATAAAGTTTATCACTGGAAGTCCTTTGCAGAGTACAAACTAACTTAATTTTTATTTTTTTTATTTTTCACAAACTGACAGATTTCTCCCATAAAATGAATATTTCATTCAAAGTTATAATTTTTACAGGATTTCATCTCATGTAGCCATTAATACTATTTATTTTTAGATTTCATCATTTATTAAATTACATTCATCACAGTACAGTTACCTCAGTATGATTTTAAATTTAATCAAGTTTAGCTCATCCAAACAAACACAACATCTTGTTTAAAAAAAAAAAAACATCCTGTAGAATTTAATTTAGCAGATATTTATGATCCAAACACCTGAAACTGACTCTCACGGAGAGAAACAGAAACACATCTTTGTTTTAATCTGGGGCATAAATATTTCTCTTGTAGTGTTAATATTGTTTAATTATTCAAACTAAAGCAGACGAAGCCTCCTCCCTCACTGAGACACACGCTGAGCACACTTTCTGCTTTTATAATGGGAAACACTGTCATCACCGGACGGAGAGTCGTGCACACGTTTAATCACCCCAGCTCCAAAGTCAAGGTCAAAAATCAAGGTCAAAAATTAAACAAGCTATTTTCTTGTCTAGGTAATGACCTTTGATCCACTCAAGATTATTTATTAAAACTTGATACACATTTGTACCACCACTACACATCGCACTGTTTAATCTTCTTATCAACCCAGCTTTAAGGTCAAGGTCAAAAATCAGTGTCAAAAGTTATCCAAATGGACTGTACTTATATAGCACCTTTCTATCTTATTTCAAGACACTCAAAGCTCTTTATAACAATCTGTGCCTCATTTACCCATTCATACAGCTCTATACTAGATCTCTACAAAGCTAATTGAACAAATCATTCTAAAGAGACTAACCAGAACTTTATCACATTCATACACTGATGGGACACACATCAGAGGCAACGAGGGGTTCAGTGTCTTGCCCAGGGACACTTCAACATGTGACTGCTGGTGGATTCGGACCCCCAACTCTTGCATTGGAGAACAATTGCTCTAACCAATCAGCCACAGCCGCACAAGGTCTTTACTAGTCCGGGTCATTGCTGTAAAATGTCTGTACTGCTTCAGAATAGTTTATTGTGTAGTATGCAGTACTCTTGTTCAAAACTGTTCGACAAATAAATTAAGAAAAGCATGTCACCAGTGTGACTGTGTGACCCTGGACTGGGCCGGCACCAGTCAGGTGTCTGACCCTGGACTGGGCCGGCACCTGTCAGGTGTCTGA
>NC_056516.1:1314368-1316002 GCF_014905685.2 Nematolebias whitei | reverse complement strand
CTGGGCCGGCACCTGTCAGGTGTCTGACCGTGGACTGGGCCGGCACCTGTCAGAACACAGAGGTGGATTTCTCCTGAGCAGGATGTTTGGCTTTAGGTTTGAATTCTACAGAGGCAAATATGGGTCAGAACTACTAAAAGAGACAGTTAAAGTTGCTAAAACAAGGGCAGAAAACATAATAATTTAAAAATCTATCACAGATAGACTTCAGTTGCTATTTGTGGATTTATTTGTCTAATAGTCCAACCCTGAAGGCTGCTGCTCCTCAAGACCCCCCAAAGGCCATCCACCTCCAGCTGATTGTTAACGTTGGAGCAGTGCTGTCATCCAGTGTGACGCTCATAATAAAACCCATTTTGCTTTGGACATCTTTTTCTATGGTTCAGTTTTTCTCTCAGACTAAGAAAAGCTCAGAAGCACGTTTAGTCCAGTTATCTGCTTATTCCCAAACATCCAGAATGACGTCGTCACGTTGATTCATCAGTCTGAGGACCAGACGCAGCTCATGCTCGGGGTTCTCACTGCGTCTGTACTGTCGTTCATTAAATCTTATACTATAAACACAGACAACCAGCACGGTTACCCCCCCCCCCCCCCCCCGGTAATGAAATGTGAAAATTGGCCTGCTGCTGGTTTTAAACGATCACTCATGGCTGCTTGTCCGTAACGTTTGGCAGCTCTTCTTGTTAACGTCTGACCTTGAATCTGTTCAATGAGAGGCTTGTTAAAGCCGGACCTGGAGGACGAGCTGTTTCTCAGCTTGTTACATTTCTGCCACGTTGCCATCATTAGTCTGTGGAAAATATATATTTTAAAAATACACATGTAGGAAGTGCCAAAGGCTTTGAGGCTCAACTAATGCTACAAATAAGAGGCTTATTTATTTAAACACACAAGTAGTGGTTTATTTAGAGTATACAAAAAATGTCTTTAGAAAAAGAATCAAACAGAAACATGAAGAAAATTAAGAGTTTTTAAACTATCTCCATGTTCAGATTGAACTATCATTAAACTGAAAAGGCTGAAGAGACAAAAAACCTGCATTTTATATCATGATCATATTTATTAGGACGTTGTTATAAATTTAGTGAGTGAGTCTAAGGTACGGCTATACACTTAAACAATTTTAAAACTTGTTTCTCTGTAGTTAAACTTTTTTACATCATGTTTGTGTGGAAAAGCATTAAGTTTTGTTTAAAAAAGGCTGAATTGAAGCTCTTTACTTTAAACAAGCAGCACGCTGATGTGCACCAATCGGGTTGAAATATTGAATGTCTGAAGTTTTTGAGATGAGTGTTTTTCTGGATTGAAGTCAACTGGGGGGGGAGGGGGGGGCACAGTTGGTAGAGCTGTCGCCTCTCAGCAAGCAGGTTGTTGGATTTTATCCCAGCCGGGGGCCTTTCTGGTTGGAGTTTGCATGTTCTTTTCGTGCGTGCGTGGGTTTTCCTAATAACAAACAAAAACCATGCACGTTGGGCTGATGCTCGGGTGTCCCCTGCCTCTCGCACAGTGATGGCTGGATATGGACACCAGTGACCCCCACGACCTGAAAAGGATGAAGCTGGAAAAGTTAATGGATGGATGTATGTGTGTGTGTGTGTGTGTGTGTGTGTGTGTGTGTGTGTGTGTGTGTG
>NC_056516.1:1301776-1314358 GCF_014905685.2 Nematolebias whitei | reverse complement strand
GTGTGTGTGTGTGTGTGTGTGTGTGTGTGTGTGTGTGTGTGTGTGTGAACTAGGGGTTGAATGACGACATAATTTTTAAACTCGACATTAACATAATAAAACTCGAGTAGAACTCCAGTAGTTGATGATGTCATAGGATCTCAAGATGAAAATAAATAAATAAATAAAACTGCAAAAAAACGTTCTTTATTATTTACAAAAAAAGACCAACAAAACATTGGGAGAGTATATTATGCTCCTACCATTTATCATACTGCAAATAAGTCACAGGAAAACCAAAACTATTAGTTATTATTACTAAGCAGCAAAAGTGAAAGAAATAACGTGCGACACATAAAAAACGAAACTAAAAACAGTGGGGGGGTCGACCACCCCGCACCACCGCCAGCTGTGGTGCTCTATAGGTTTAGTTTTAGAGATTAATATGTTTATTGTTTTTTTTATAGGTTTAGAGATTAATATTTTTTGCTTTTAGTTTGTGAAACAAAGTCAGAGGAAGCTGGTTCTGGTTCGGTCTATTGGACCCGGTGTTACACCATATTCTGTGACCTGCAACAGTGCATGCAACACTGCCCCCTGCAGTCACAATATACGGTGGTCACTGAATATGGTGTAACACCGGTTCACAACGAACTCCAAACAGTCAGGAAGTTGATTCATTTTCTGTTTCCTTACGGTAGTTGAACCAGAAGATTCATCTTTAGTGAAATATTTCCAGACTATTGATTCATTTCTACCTGTTTGCCAAGACTGGGCCTGCTCCGCTCAGTCCATCTGCTGGGAGGAATCCATTTTGTAACCCGCGCCCGGTCGGATCATGTGACACAATGATGTCACTGTGAATACTCGACTTGAAATTTTAAAACTCGATAGATGTCCTAGGAATCGACCTGTCGATTACTCGAGTAGTGTGTTAAAACCCTAGTGTGAACTGACTATCCCTGCCATTAGAACTAAAGGTAAGAGCCATTGTGCTTTCTGTGAAGTAAGTAGGTCAATATAAACTGTTAAGATTGTGCCGATAATACAGGTGCTGCTGGTCATAAAACGAGAACATGATGAAAAAGTTGATTTATTTCAGTAATCCCATTCAAAAAGTGAAACTTGTTTATTATATTCATTCATTACACACAGACTGATATATTTCAAATGTTTATTTATTTTAATGTTGATGATTATAACTGACAACTAATGAAAACCCCAAATTCAGGATCTCAGAAAAATTGTATATTACTTAAGACCAATAAAAGAAGATTTTTTAGAAATGTTGGCCAACTGAAAAGTATGAACATATATATATATATATATATATATATATATATATATATATATATATATGTAATAAAATTGGTGTTAGGTTAGGGAGGGGGCCCCTGAGGTTGTTAGTCTGGCCCTGCAAAAACATGAAGGTTTCCTTCTCTGTCCAGAAAAAAAAAATGCTTATCTGGAAAAACTACAAACACTAACCATCCAAATCTGTCAGTGATTGGGGGGATGGGGGGGTGGATGGACTTCCTGATTGTCTTGTTTCAGTCACTTTGTAGAAGAGAGTGAAATCAAAGCAGGCAGTAAATAAATAATCAGCTCATGACTTCAGAGCTGTCAGATGTTTCATGATCACAGATCACTTCTTCTCTGTCATGTTTCATGCTCCTCTGCCAGCCAGGACTGTAATTACAGCGAGCGTGCCGTCCACACACATGGACCCCCCCAGGAGCTGGAGTGTCGATGAGAGGCTGCAAGAGGTGAACGGATAGAAATCAACGTTATAGATCTGTGGTTCATGTTTGCCCCCCCCCCCCCCCCTTCCCCCGAGAGATTAGGGAGTTTTAATTGCTGTCTGACTGGTGCTGTGTGAAGATGGGCAACTCTGATATGAGAAGCAGTGATGGAGGCGGGGTGGGGGGGCAGGTTTGGTTTTCTTTCTCTGTGGTTGTATTGACAGCTCCTCATCCTGGAAGAACTGATAATGCAACGAGACATGAAGACGAGTGGATTGAGTATCAGGAACTAAAGTGTCTTCATTTTTTATCCCAGAGTCCAGACACTACTGCAGTGAGTCATATCTGACGTTTGACGTGCACAACCGTGGCTAAAATATCACAGAGGCTAACCGTATTACTGCAAGTCCATTGGTCAGGGAGAAAAAAAACGTGTGTGTGTGTGGGGGGGGGGGGGGTGCTTGTTGTTGGAGCAAAGATTTGGAGCATAAATGAAACACCTGGACGCAGGAGGAGCATCGTGTTCAGAATCAATGAGGAAGAGTTCTTCCATTTACAAATCAAACACAAGCAGAAGCAGCTCTGCAGAGTTCAGTGTGTTGGGTCGTCGCCCTGTTATCTGACTGCTGCCTTTTAATGATTTAAAACTCTTTAGAGCTTATTAATTTCCACTGATTCATAAGTATTCTATGGTGGCCCTGAGGTGTAAACGAACAACATTTGAAAAAACAGAATTACATTAAACCAAAGTGGAAGTTTTCAGAATCACATTTGAAAAAAATGGAATTACATGTGAATGAACGGAATCATTCAAAAATGATATAATTTCCATTTTTTTCTAATGAAATTTCTGTTTTTTTAAATGTTCAGTTACACTTTACGGCCACCGTAGTATTCAAATGTTTTGCTACAACACCCAAAGTTTAGCTCAAGGGCCTTCAGTTTCTCTTGCTCTCTTCTGAGATGTTGCACCTTGAGTCCACCTGTGATACATTACACTGAATGGCATTCTAAAAGAGGCCACCTGACTGAAAATCAAGGTAAGAACCAAGCCAGGTGTCACAGGAACTGCCTGGCAGCTGAGACACAATTGTTTCAAGGCACAGCTAAGGGGAAGGCTGCAAAAACATTTCCTCATAGCGCAGGGGCCTCCATCCTTCTCTAATGGTAGACGTTTGGTAAAACCAGAACTCCCTGTAGAGCAGAGGAGGCTTTTGTGAGAGAGCAGCCAATACCCTGATGGTCACTCTTCTTCAGAGATGGGGTTATGTTCCAGAAGGACAATCAAAATTGCAGACCTCCAATATTTTGAGCTTTTAGGCTGAGTGGCCTGAGAGAAGCTTCTCCTCAGAGCAAACCATTTAAAGAACTAAGGAACAAGGTTTGTTTGATTATACCAGGATTAAAGATTTTGGCCTTAGTTCAAAATGTCTGGAGGAAACCAGGTCCAGCTCATCACATCCCCACAGTGAAGCATGGCGGTGGCAGCATCATGCTGTGGGGGTGTTTTCAGCAGCAGAAACTTGGTGACCGGTCAGGGTTGATAAAAACTGAATGGTACAGAGGTAACCTCGATTTAAACCTGTTGTACAGAGCTCAGGACCTGAGACTTGGCCAATAGACCTGACTTAGGGACAACTCTTTGAATGTCCTAGAGTGGACCAGGCCTAACTTGGACCCTGTAAAACATCTCTGGACAGACCTGACCATGGCTACTCCAACTGTCCCAGTCCAATCTAACTTAACTTGATGGGTTTACAAAGAAGAACATAAAAAAAAAAATCACCAGTCCAGATGTGCAAGGCTTGTTGCATCAAACCAAACTGGAGACAGAAACTGCTGCTGAAGGGGCTTCAGGTCAGGACCAAGTTGTTCTTTCAGCTGTTCTCTTCTTCAGGGGTCACCACAGCAAAAGAACGGCCCTGGATCCTCTGCTGCTTAATTACACACTGTAACTGTTTCCTGCTGCTGTTGGCAACATTTTCAACTTGGTGTCGTGGTGTGTTTTAGATCCATTCATCCATCCATCCATCCATCCATCCATTCATTAGGGGGGTGTAACGGTACGCTAAAATCACATTTCAGTTCGGTTCAGTTTCAAGGAGGGCTCGATTAATTTTCGGTGCAATAAAGGTCAAAATAAAGACTTACAAAATGTTTATTTTGAAAATATGCCAAGTAAACAAGTTCAGTCATTCCAGACTTCTTAGCTGGAGGTGATCTGGTGGATGAAGAAGACTCCGCTGCTATCATCCTCAGACAGCAAACAGTACAAAGATAGACAAAGCTTTTCCTTAGTTTACACGTTTCCCAGGAGAAATTGATAATTCGGCCTGTTGGGTGATATGCATTCCTTTCAGAAATGTTTCTTCCGTTTCTGAAGGAAGCAGAACTCTAAACTTCTTTCTGTCTGGAGTCAGAATTAAGTTTAAGAAATTTAACCCTTCTGGGTTCAGTTCACATTACTGAGTTACACATCAGATATTTATTTTGCGATATATTTTATGTCATCCCAAACTTCATGAGAAACCCACCTCCGTCTGAACTGCTGCAAACTATTTCCATTCTCACCACTGAAGTAGAACCATAGAGTTCTGGTTCACCTGCTGTTCTCTCTCTAGAACATAAATAACCCCCCCAGCAATTGAGTGAGTCTGCCTCATTATCATATTTATTTAAAGTACCGTATGACCCATTTCACTCCAACATGGGTGCTCTCGTCATGATTGAGTAGTTCTGTATTTGAGGGTGGTCTCCAGAGATGCTGCTGTGCATAATGGGAAGGTTCCTATTAAGCATAATAACAGGTCCGTCCTTGTCATTAAAGAAAACGAGCAGCACTTCTTTTGTTTCTAACTAAGAATAGTTTTAGATTACAATTACTGTAGTATTATATGCAGAAAGAGCAGGCGAGCTTCCCGTGGAGGGAATGTTTGAAACTCAACTCAGCCGATCAATGGTCTGTCATGTAAGCAATACGAGATGATTTACTGAATATAATTTCCAGCCTCTGGTGATATAGAGCCATGGTGGTGGAAGGGACAGCTGCGGCACTGCCCTTTGTAATGCGACCACTCTAATGGACCACATCTGATGAACAGCCATGATTGCACCAATTATACTCCAAGAAATTTGTCGGATTACCAGGTATTAATGTCAAAGTGAGCTTTAATGGTGGAACCTGTCACTTCATGTCGGCCACCAGCCTATTGCTGGTTCTGGAGGATTATAAGTAGGCTGCCTGTCCGTCTCTGACCTGAGTTATTGAATGCTTTCTCTTGGATATGTTTCTCTGTACTTGGCTGTGTCTGGCCCGTATTGATCTACAGCTTGCAAATTTATGGTTATGTTTCTTGAATTTGCACAGTGGCAGGACCATTGTTGTCTTTGCTGGCATCAGTCATTGACATCCTGCAGATGTAGCTGGGCCGGTGGGTCTCAGCTGTATCCGACCCCTTGTCCCAGTGGGGATCAGTCGTCTCCTTCTGTGACAACTTGAATGTCATTGCTGTTACTTTATACATCTAATTGAACACGACCTTCTCAATGCTTCGCATTAGGTAAGAAAAAAATATTGATGAGGTTTGCTCCCCGGTGCTTTAAATACTGCTCGTGCTGATATGATATGACTGCTGTTTTCATGTCTAACAATTCAGCCGATTCATCTTATTGTCCAGAAAGTCATGAACTTGAGTTTGAGCAACAATGTCCCTGTACATCCTTCAGAGATAAAGCTGCAGTGTTTTTCTTTAAAACCAAGTCTGACCCATCGTCCCAGTTCTGCCCAACTCTAGTTATCCCCCAACACTGAAAGGCGAAAGGGGGCACTAATGTTTTTACTAGTTACCAGTATCTGTATTGTACCAGCCTCAAGTACTCATACTTGAACTCATAAATACACCCCGATACTTCAGACCGATACCACTTTGGTATGGTATGGTATAAAGTTTATTCATTTTAAAAAAGTACAAAACAATTCCATAACAATATAAAAAAAGATACAAGAGATTTAAAATGAAAGGTAGCAGAAAGAAGAAAAAATCTTATTATATCTGCCCCTTTTTTCAAACAATTATTTCAATCATAATAATTTTCAAGTAACAGAACAAAATGAATAACTTTGTAATTTTTCTAATTCTAATACAAAACACACACTAAGCTACTTCATATATATTTTTTTAACAATTCAGTTTTGATCTTTTTCTTAAATGTACACATTGACTTGACATTTTTCACATCACTCTCTAGAACATTCCACAATCCAACTCCTTGGATTGAGGTAGACCTTCCCTTCAGACTAGTTCTGAATTTTGGTTTGACAAATATTTCTATCCCCTTAAGATTATAACAACTTTGTCTTTTAACAAAATTTCTTTGGATATTTAATGGTAATGTGTTATTTTGAGCCCTATAAATAACTGATAAAATACTATAATCTACCAAATCATGGAACTTCAATAACTTCAGTTGATAAAATAATGTGCTTGATGGGTGACTGTAATGCTTTCTGGTGATAATTCTTACAGCTCTTTTCTGTAAAATAAAAATAGGTTTTGTAAATGTTTTACACGCTTTCCCCCAAACATCAATGCAATAGATTAAATGTGGAACAATGATTGTGTTATACAACATGTACAGAGCTTTATCATTTAATAATTCCCTGACTTTGTATAGTACTGCAATAGATTTAGATATTTTTGTTCTTACAGAATTGATGTGATTTTTCCATGTTAGCTGTTCATCAATGATTACACCCAAAAATTTCATCTCATTAACTACAAATCTCAACACCCTCAATTTTAAATGGATCGTCAACCTTTTTCTTTTTGTTACTAAATATCATGTATTTAGTTTTGTCTAAATTTTATGATAATTTATTAATTTTAAACCACGTTTGTATTTTATCAAATTCTGTCTTCATCAATTCCAACATCCGTTTTACATCTTTACCCAAACAAAAAAATGTGGTGTCATCTGCAAAAAGGACACATTTGAGGAGTCCTGATACATTCACTAAGTCATTCACATATAAAATAAATAACTTTGGTCCAAGTACAGAGCCTTGAGGAACTCCACAAGTGATATTGCACAGGTCAGATCTTACACCATTTATTTGTACAAACTGTTTCCTATCTTTTAAATAGCTAGATACCCAGTGTAATGCTGGTCCTCTTATACCATATTTATTTAGAATGTTTTGTTTAGTAATAAATTTATCTAATCTGGTCACAAACAGTTTTTCTAGAATTTTTGAGAATTGTGGTAATAAGGATATTGGTCTATAATTATTGAACACACATTTATCACCATTCTTAAAGAGAGGAACTACCTTAGCTACTTTCATACTGTCTGGAAATATTCCTTTTGAAAATGATAAATTACAAATATATGTAAACGGCTCGATAACATAACTCATTATGTCCTTTACAAACATCATATCCATGTCCACCCAGTCTTTTGATCTCTTATCTGTAAGATTTTTTACAACATTCATTATTTCTTCTTTGTCAGTTCCATTAAGAAAAATACTGTTGTCACAACTTATAACTGAATGGTTCACATTATTGTCTACTTTTGGTATTTTAGCAGCAAGGCTTGATCCAACGTTCACAAAATGATGATTAAATCTATTTACAATTTCATTTTCATCATGGATTTCATCATCATCCTTCAAAAAATATTGTGAGATACCTGTTTTTGCTTTATGACTTTTCAGAACACCATTTATTACTCGCCATGTTGCTTTCATATCACCATTACTTTTATTTAATAAATCACTATAATATTCCTTCTTGTGTTTCCTTATAATCGCTACTAATTTATTTTTATACTTCTTATATTTTTCTTCAGCCTCTTGTGTTCTCAATTTCAAGAAACATGTATACAAATAATTCTTTTTTTTTTACAAGCATTTCTCAACACTTTCGTCATCCATGGTTGGTCAACAACATTTCTCTTTGTACAATTATTTTGCACACAATTCTTTTCATACAGAGCTCCTAAAATATTCATAAACTCATCATATGATCTGTTCACATCATCAACATACACGTCTTTCCAGCTTTGTTTATGTAAATCATCTTTTAATTTGTCCATTGCTTTTTTTGATGTGTTTATTGTTTTTTCCTTAGTTGTAATTTCTTTTGTAATGCTTTGATCATTTTTATAAATCATGAAAACTGGTAAATGATCACTCAAATCACTCGTTAAAATACCTCCCATCACATCCCCATTTGTTACATTTGTGAAAATATTATCGATTATTGTAGCACTATGAGTTGTAATTCTTGTTGGTTTTGATATTAACGGATAAAGATTTAAACTATACAATGAATTTGTAAATGTACTGATGTTATTTGAATCTGTTTTATTTCCCAGGTCAATATTAAAGTCTCCACACAAAAAAATGCTCTTATTAAAACTCTTGTCCAATAGTTGTACGATTTTATCAGTGAATATTTCTATATTTGATCCTGGAGATCGATATACACAACTTATCAATATGTATTTATCATTCTTGTTTATTATTTCTATTGTTATTATTTCCATGATATTATCAACAATTATTGACATTTCATTAATTAATTTACATTTTATTTCATTTTTAACAAATAGAGCCACTCCACCACCTCTTTTGTTGCTTCTGTTCACATGATATAATTCATACCCTTCCATGTGAACATTAGTTGTGTTTTCATCGTTGAGCCATGTCTCTGACAGTGCTATTATTGTAAAAGTTCTGTTTAGCTGTTTTAAATTATCTGTTATTTTGGATATATTTGCATTTAAACTTCTACTGTTAAAGTGAATAATAGAGAGCCCTCCATTTGTTAAATTGATGTCATTAAACTGTTCATTGTAATATTCACAGTCTTTTATTTCAGGGAAAAATTTGTATCAATCACATCTTCAACATTGTATATTTTAAACTCTAAGTCTTCGTATGTTGCCATGTTTTAATGTATTTGTTTGTTTTATATTTTGTTAATTTCTTGTTTGTGAAGTTGTGTCAATGATTTATCATCTGTCTTTTCCTGAGCTCATTTTAGTTTTTCCAGATTCTTCAGGTCTTTTATTATTTTAGCCTGAGATCTTTCCTGTAGTTTGATCCAAATGTTTCCATTTCTTGTCCAAGTTGATGCTATTTTTTTCTGTTTTTCAACAACCTTGCTTCACGTGCAATATTTCCAATTTTTTTAAGTTAGATGTTCATTTATGTAAACATTTGTTCCCTTCAGTTTTTTTTGCTTGCATTATCACATTGTTTCTTGATTTTCTGCTAATGAACTTGATGACTATGGATGGTTTGGTTGGTCAAGGTTGGTGACATCATTTATTCTTTCTTTTTGCAAATAACACTTTGCAAGAACAAAAAAAAAGTCCACACTTTATAGATATTTTATGGGGGAGTGGTGGCGCAGAGGTTAGAGAAGGGAGGACTGTGATCAGAAGGTTGCTGGCTCAACTCCTTGGACCAACAACATCAAAATGTGCGTGGGAAAGGTGAAACTCCCACACCTGCCTCCACCCTCATTTGTCCCACTCTGGGCTGTTGAGCAAGGCCCTTAACCCCCACCATCTGCTCCCCGGGGTGTCCTATAGCCGCTCTCTGCTCCTCTCAGAGGGCTGTGGTAGCTCCGTGGTCTGTGGTTGCATCAGGAAGGGCAGCCAGCGTAAAAACAACCAAGTCTTTGTGCGCGTTAGTTCACTGTGGTGACCCCTGAAGAAAGAGCAGCCGAAAGAAGAAGAAAAAAGTTGATAGATATTTCAAGACAAACACAGGTGATAAGACAGCAGACTGATTGCTGTTTTCTTAATAAAAAATGTGTTTCTGAAGTCACAGAGTAATTTTTACATAACTCATCACCTACTAAGTATTGGCAAGTATCTAAATTTAAGTACTTGTACTTGGTCTGAAAAAAAAAACTATTATCAGGACACCTTTAATTCTTAATCAAGTCTGTTCAAACTATCTATATATACTATAAACTGAACTGTAAGGAAACTCACAGAAAGTAACCACTGACTGTACCGCTACAGCAGATTAACTTTCAAGATGGCCACCACAGCCAGCTGACCATACAAAGCATTCATATAAGAACAATGTAGTCATTTTTACAGATGTTCTAAAATGTAGTACCTTGGAGTCATTGCAACACGTAATTCAAGTCCTAGCCATTGTGTGTGTGTATTTTATTTATTTATTAAATATTACTGTTGAAGTTAACCCTGTTTGAACCACTGGACAATTGTTTGAAATGTTCAAAAAATAATCATTTGATGTGCAGCTACAACTGATTGGAGTAGGTCCAATTCAAGATCCCCGCTAATCCACATTAGCCAACGTAAAGATAGATATGACTGTGCATTTTACAGACATTAAGCTAAAATGTGATGTGGTATTCTAGGCTTAAATTCAACCTGAGCCCAGATTTCACCTCCTGACTGAGCTCCTACCTGCTGTAAATTGGCTGCCGTCTCCGCCCCCATGGTCCCTGTTCTGTCAGGTTTAGCTCCAGTGCACAGGGTTTCATTACCTCTGCCTTAGTCAAATGGCTGGGAGCTCCGGACTGATATTCCAACAGAGACATAATTAATGAGATGTGAGCGTCTGGTCCTGTCTCCTCCGAGCGGCGCAGCCGGAGACGTCTGCTGGGACCAAGCAGCAGAAAGAGCAGAGTGGATGTAGGAGCAGGATAATAAGACATTTTGCATGTTTGACAAGACAAAAACCACACTGAGAGTGCTCGCTCTGAATCTGCTGAGGTGACTCACTGTTACTTTACTCAGGCTGTGCATGTTTAATTAGAACATCAATCAAGGATTCGTAGAAAACACATTCTGCTGTAGCGCAGACTGCCGTAAGCACATACATTTATTATCATTATCTACTGCATGGAACAGAAATAAGATTCAAACTGGTAGCTGTCAGTAACAGTAACATGGCTTTAAAAATGTGATGACATTTATGAACTGAGCCTGTGGCTCATTAAAAAGGACCTAAAACCAGCTAATAGCCTCGTCCCACAGTCAAAATTTGGGTACGCTGTTTTAGTTGCAGGGATTTAAGGCAAAACAATAAGTCCTGAAGTGTAGGGCTTAATTAGAATGTTTTATATATTAATGTTTTTCCAAATGTCATTTTATTTAAATTTATTTTTTCTTAGAATTTTACATTTTTTAATGTAACCACATTTTTTTCCACCTAAAAAGAGTCCTGTTAAATATTAGATTGATAAATTGTCATTAAATAAACAATAACATATTCATATTTTCATTAATATGAGCTAATTGTATTCTAAATATAGCAGAAACGCTTTTGGTTCAACATGATGTCCAGTGTCCAGTTCACACATAATGTTATTTTCAAGGTTCGACTAAAATGTCTCAGATCAACATAACTCTGACGTGAGAGATGGAGGGCGATCTGCATTCTTTCAAGCATCTTTTTTCATAAATATTTAATTATTAAGCTATTGAGAAGCAATTATTAAAACATCCTGAGGCAAACTGAAGAAAACCTGGTGATGAGAAATTCAAGGCTCGTGCACTGGTCGCCCTAATAAAATACATTTAGTAGATTTGGAGATAAAACAGGTTTTTATCTCGGTTTAACAAACTCAGGAGACAAAAAAACCTTTGAAGACATTCAAGACTTAATTTTTGTCTCTTTGAACATGTCATCCAGCACTAAATCAATTTATCCAAAAATACTTTTGAAAGATGAAAATTAAACCCATCCCTGAAGTATTCAAATATTTTTTCAGTTTAATTGGCTGATGGAGATGGATGGCAGTGGAAAACAATTCTATCAGCCAAATTAAATGGGTATTGTCTCTTTTCTCCTGGAGCACGGCTTCTTTCATCTTCTGCAGCAGCTGAGTGAGCCGCTGGCCTCTTCCTCACTTTACTCCTAGCGCCCTAAACGTTTGTGAAAACTGGAACTTTAAAAAGTCGCCTGCCGGTGACGGTGAGGTGCTCATAACACCAGCTGTGGTGCTCACAAGGTGCAGGAGGACACATCCATATTTTCACAGACATAGTTTAGTGTGTGGGTGGTCTGCTCGGTGATACACGGTTTGACTCTCAGGTAATTTATTCATCAGAAGCTCAGCAACAAACAAACAAAAACAACAAAACAAAAACAAACACCGAAGAGACGAACTTCCTCCCGAGGCAAGTGACCTGAAGGACACACTGAACATAAATGTCAAACCAAACCTGATCAGGACATGAATGCCCCTTTTCCATAAGTACCTTTAGTACCGGTACAGCATGGTTCTACTCGGCTTGGTATGGTACACGGTGTGTTTCCATTATACTTTCAGTACTGGTTCCAGTGGCGGGGTTCAAATTGACGTCACACTCCTCACCAGCTGGTGGCGATGAGACCCTGAAACCAAGGGCGTCAGAAGCATCTGTAATGTGGGGGGACACAATGATGTGTGTAGGTGTGTGTGTGCGCGCGCGTGCGTGTGTGTACACGCGTAAAAACTGTGTACATTAGTGAACAAAAAAGCAGTATTTCACCTAGATTTCCTTTAATTCCACACATTTAAAACATGTTTCTCACCAAGTTTGTGTAAATTCATCTGTGGGTTTTAAAGACATTTTAACTTTAATACACAGCGACAGGTCGGCACTATTTGTGTTTATGGAGAAATAAAAATCACCACTGGACTTTTTTACTTGTGTTCAACACAACTCATCTAAATGATGTTTCTCATGAAGCTTGAGGACAATAAGGTGTGGGGTTTTAAAGACATTTCAACTTTAATGCACCTGAACACACAGCGTCTCTTACACCTGCAGCGTCGTACAGCATCACAGTTACTGCTAAGCTAAGATGCTACAGACATAG